>NC_092768.1:28893245-28930745 GCF_047496795.1 Chiloscyllium punctatum | reverse complement strand
AGAATGTCCATGTCAAACACCTTGGGATCTTTTGTTATAGAGTCATAGAGATGTACAGCACGGAAACAGACCCTTTGGTCCAACCCGTCCATGCTGACCAGATATCCCAACCCAATCTAGTCCCATTTCCCAGCACGCGGCCCATATCCCTCCAAACCCTTCCTATTCATATACCCATCCAGATGCCTCTTAAATGTTGTAATTGTACCAGCCTCCACCACATCCTCTGGCACCTCATTCCATACCCGTACCACCCTCTGTGTGAAAACGTTGCCCCTTCGGTCCCTTTTATATCTTTCCCCTCTCACCCTAAACCTATGCCCTCCAGTTCTGGACTCCCCCACCCCAGGGAAAAGATCTCGTCTATTCACCTTATCCAAGCCCCTCGTGATTTTATAAACCTCTATAAGGTCACCCCTCAGCCTCCGACGCTCCAGGGAAAACAGCCCCAGCCTGTTCAGCCTCTCCCTGTAGCTCAAACCCTCCATCCCTGGCAACATCCTTGTAAATCTTTTCTGAACCCTTTCAAGTTTCTCAACAGCCTTCCTATAGGAGAGAGACCGGAATTGCATGAAATATTCCAAAAGTGGCCTGTACACCAATGTCCTGTACAGCTGCAACATGACCTCCCAATTCCTACACCCAAAGCACTGACCAAAATGTTAAAGATTAGTTCTGAAAGAGAGTCACTGGACTTGAAACCTCATTAACTCTGCTTTTTCTCCACAGGTGCCGCCAGACCTGCTGAGTTTCTCCAGCAATTCCTACCTCCCCAGTGCTTGCAGACAATGGGGAGGTAGGTGGTGGTGAAGTGGTAATCTCACTGGGCTAGTAACCCAGACTTTCAGGATAACGCTCTGGGGATTTGGGTTCAAATCCTAACTAGGTCACACTTCAAATCCAGTTTGGAAAGCTGACCTCAGTGAAGGGGGAACGCTGAAATTATTGCTGGTTGTTGTAAAACCCCATCTGCTTCACAGGGAATCTGCTGTCATTACCTGGCCTGGCCTAGCTGTGATTCCAGATCCACCTCCCAGTCGTCGTTTCTCTCCCAGTCCAAGTCATCACTCACTTTCACTCCCTCCCACCTTTGTAACATGACAACACTCTGCTCTGTGTTTGATAACATTTCTCACACAAGAAGGGGGCAATAACTTTGCTGTCACATCACACAAGTAACTGCATCCACATCAAAGAGAGCTAGTGGTGTTCACATCAGAATATCCCACTGAGCGCTGCAACATTTCATTGTTCCATGTGCCAATCTACAAACTGCACTCCCTAAGACAAAGACAAAAGAAAATTTACAGCCCAGGAACAGGCCCTTCGGCCCTCCAAGCCTGAGCCGTTCCAAACCCACTGTCTCACCTCTGACCTCTCGTTCTTGCATCCTACACTCTGGGAAAAAGCTTATCTCTGACCACCCTTGTCTATACCCTTCATGATTTTGTCGACCTCAATCAGGTCCCCCCTCGACCTCCTTTTCTCGAATGATAACAATCCGAACCTACTCAACTTCTCTTCATAGCTAGCACCTTCCATCCCAGGGAACATCCTCGTTAACCTTCTCTGCAGCCTCTCCAAAGCGTCCACATCCTTTTGGATACTTTGACCATGAGCCCCCAAACCTTGGGTGTCTCCGTAGGTTAACTGGGTCGAACACTGACTGCAACCTTACCTCCCAGACACACACACTTCTGCTCTAGACCTATAGGGCTAATACATCATTGCCTCTAGATCCAATTCCTGAAAGACCGCTGCCCCATCCATTCCCTTCCACCGAACACCAGGACCATGCCACTCCCCAACGCCATTACTGCCTCCTCCACCATCACCCCCTCCTCCACCCTCACCCCCTCCTTCACCATCACCCCCTCCTACACCCTCACCCCCTCCTCCACCATCACCCCCCTCCTCCACCCTCACCCCCTCCTCCACCCTCACCCCCTCCTCCACCATCACCCCCTCCTCCACCATCACCCCCTCCTCCACCCTCACCCCCCTCCTCCACCATCACCCCCTCCTCCACCCTCACCCCCCTCCTCCACCATCACCCCCTCCTCCACCCTCACCCCCTCCTCCACCATCACCCCCTCCTCCACCATCACCCCCTCCTCCACCATCACCCCCTCCTCCACCCTCACCCCCTTCTCCACCATCACCCCCTCCTACACCCTCACCCCCTCCTACACCATCATCACTAACCCTCCTACACCCTCACCCCCTCCTACACCCTCACCCCCTCCTACACCCTCACCCCCTCCTACACCCTCACCCCCCTCCTCCACCATCACCCCCTCCTCCACCATCACCCCCCTCCTCCACCATCACCCCCCTCCTCCACCATCACCCCCTCCTCCACCCTCACCCCCTCCTCCACCATCACCCCCTCCTACACCCTCACCCCCTCCTCCACCATCACCCCCCTCCTCCACCATCACCCCCTCCTTCACCATCATCACTAACCCTCCTACACCCTCACCCCCTCCTACACCATCACCCCCCTCCTCCACCCTCACCCCCCTCCTCCACCATCTACCCCTCCTACACCATCACCCCCTCCTCCACCATCACCCCCTCCTCCACCATCACCCCCTCCTCCACCCTCACCCCCCTCCTCCACCCTCACCCCCCTCCTCCACCCTCACCCCCTCCTACACCATCATCACTAACCCTCCTACACCCTCACCCCCTCCTACACCCTCACCCCCTCCTACACCCTCACCCCCTCCTACACCCTCACCCCCTCCTATACCATCACCCCCTCCTCCACCATCACCCCCTCCTACACCATCACCCCCCTCCTCCACCCTCACCCCCCTCCTCCACCATCTACCCCTCCTATACCATCACCCCCTCCTCCACCATCACCCCCTCCTCCACCCTCACCCCCTCCTCCACCATCACCCCCTCCTTCACCATCACCCCCTCCTCCACCCTCACCCCCTCCTCCACCATCACCCCCTCCTCCACCCTCACCCCCCTCCTCCACCCTCACCCCCCTCCTCCACCCTCACCCCCTCCTACACCATCACCCCCTCCTCCACCCTCACCCCCCTCCTCCACCCTCACCCCCCTCCTCCACCCTCACCCCCCTCCTCCACCCTCACCCCCCTCCTCCACCCTCACCCCCTCCTCCACCATCACCCCCTCCTCCACCATCACCCCCTCCTACACCATCACCCCCTCCTCCACCATCTACCCCTCCTCCACCCTCACCCCCCTCCTCCACCCTCACCCCCCTCCTCCACCCTCACCCCCCTCCTCCACCCTCACCCCCTCCTCCACCATCACCCCCTCCTCCACCATCACCCCCTCCTCCACCCTCACCCCCCTCCTCCACCATCACCCCCTCCTCCACCCTCACCCCCTCCTACACCCTCACCCCCTCCACCACCATCACCCCCTCCTCCACCCTCACCCCCTCCTCCACCCTCACCCCCTCCTACACCATCATCCCCTCCTCCACCATCACCCCCTCCTACACCATCACCCCCTCCTCCACCATCACCCCCTCCTCCACCATCACCCCCTCCTCCACCATCACCCCCTCCTCCACCCTCACCCCCTCCTCCACCCTCACCCCCTCCTACACCATCATCCCCTCCTCCACCATCACCCCCTCCTACACCATCACCCCCTCCTCCACCATCACCCCCTCCTCCACCATCACCCCCTCCTCCACCCTCACCCCCTCCTACACCATCATCCCCTCCTCCACCATCACCCCCTCCTACACCATCATCACTAACCCTCCTACACCCTCACCCCCTCCTACACCATCACCCCCTCCTATACCATCACCCCCTCCTTGTAAATCTGTTCTGAACGCTTTCAGGTTTCACAACACCTCCTCCAGGAGAAGATGTCAGCCCTGTCACCGCGAGATTGCTTTATAACTACCGAGCTATCCCCCTGTTGTTCGAGCTGTGCTCACCATTTTGGAGATTCCCCTGCTGTTGGTAGGGTTGACCATGAGGATCTCTGTGGTGAGGTGCCCCTCTACAGCCTCAGTCATCTGCTGCACCGTGCAGTTGATGTTATTATCTTGGATCTTGAACCAGTTGTCAGCATACCAGCCAATCAGGAACCAGACGTACTTCTTACCATACAGCTTCTCTTTGTAAACCTGCAGCAGAAGGAGAGACCCTGGTGAAACCGGGAGAGCTGTCAGTGTGCGGTGGCAAAAAGCAGAGCAAACAGGGATGGTTGTGGTCTAACCGAGTTACAGTAGATTAGATTAGATCAGATTACTTACAGTGTGGAAACAGGCCCTTCGGCTCAACAAGTCCACTCCGCCCCGCCGAAGCGCAACCCACCCATTCCCCTACATTTACCCCTTACCTAACACTATGGGCAATTTAGCATGGCCAATTCACCTGACCTGCACATCTTTGGACTGTGGGAGGAAACCGGAGCACCCGGAGGAAACCCACGCAGACACGGGGAGAATGTGCAAACTCCACACAGAGAGTCGCCTGAGGCGGGAATTGAACCTGGGTCTCTGGTGCTGTGAGGCAGCAGTGCTAACCACTGTGCCACCGTGCGAGAGTAAGGGCAGTGCGTGTGCAATGTCAGCCAGTGTTACGTCGATGTGTCACAGTGCAGCTAATTCAATATCAGGGAATGACAGTGAACAGTGTTCTATGTCTCACACTGAGAGGAGTGATAATATCACATTGTCAGAGATAGAAGGGTGTTATATTAGATGGTCACGCGGAGAGGTGTGATATATCAGAATGTCACAGTGAGGGGTGGGTTATATCAGAGTGTCACAGTGAGGGGTGGGTTATATCAGAGTGTCACAGTGAGGGGTGGGATATATCAGAGTGTCACAGTGAGGGGTGGGTTATATCAGAGTGTCACAGTGAGGGGTGGGATATATCAGAGTGTCACAGTGAGGGGTGGGATATATCAGAGTGTCACAGTGAGGGATGGGTTATATCAGAGTGTCACAGTGAGGGGTGGGTTATATCAGAGTGTTACAGTGAGGGGTGGGTTATATCAGAGTGTTACAGTGAGGGGTGGGTTATATCAGAGTGTCACAGTGAGGGGTGGGTTATATCAGAGTGTCACAATGAGGGGTGGGATATATCAGAGTGTCCCAGTGAGGGGTGTGATATATCAGAGTGTCACAGTGAGGGGTGGGATATATCAGAGTGTTACAGTGAGGGGGTGGGATATATCAGAGTGTCACAGTGAGGGGTGGGATATATCACAGTGTCACAGTGAGGGGTGGGTTATATCAGAGTGTTACAGTGAGGGGTGGATTATATCAGAGTGTTACAGTGAGGGGTGGGTTATATCAAAGTGTCACAGTGAGGGGTGGGTTATATCAGAGTGTCACAGTGAGGGGTGGGTTATATCAGAGTGTCACAGTGAGCGGTGGTTTATATCAGAGTGTCACAGTGAGGGGTGGGATATATCAGAGTGTCACAGAGAGGGGTGTGATATATCAGAGTCACAGTGAGGGGTGGGATATATCAGAGAGTCACAGTGAGGGGTGTGATATATCAGAGTGTCACAGTGAGAGGTGTGATATATCAGAGTGTCACAGTGAGGGTTGGGTTATATCAGAGTGTCACAGTGAGGGGTGTGTTATATTAGAGTATCACAGTGAGGGGTGTGATATATCAGAGTGTCACAGTGTTGGGTTGGTTATATCAGAGTGTCACAGTGTTGGGTGGGTTATATCAGAGTGTCACAGTGAGGGGTGGGATATATCAGAGTGTCACAGTGAGGGGTGTGATAAATCAGAGTGTCACAGTGAGGGGTGGGTTATATCAGAGTTTCACAGTGAGGGGTGGGTTGTATCAGTGTCACAGTGAGGGGTGGGTTACATCAGAGTGTCACAGTGAAGGGTGTGATATATCAGAGTTTCACAGTGAGGGGTGGGTTATATCAGAGTGTCACAGTGAGGGGTGGGATAAATCAGGGTGTCACAGTGAGGGGTGGGTTATATCAGAGTGTCACAGTGAGGGGTGGGATAAATCAGAGTGTCACAGTGAGGGGTGTGTGATATCAGAGTGTCACAGTGAGGGGTGGGTTATATCAGAGTGTTACAGTGAGGGGTGGGTTATATCAGAGTGTCACAGTGAGGGGTGTGAAATATCAGAGTGTCACAGTGAGGGATGGGTTATATCAGAGTTTCACAGTGAGGGGTGTGATATATCAGAGTTTCACAGTGAGGGGTGGGTTATATGAGAGTGTCACAGTGAGGGGTAGGTTATATCAGAGTGTCACAGTGAGGGGTGGGTTATATCAGAGTGTCACAGTGAGGGGTGTGATATATCAGAGTGTCACAGTGAGGGGTGGGTTATATCAGAGTGTAACAGTGAGGGGTGGGTTATATCAGAGTGTCACAGTGTGGGGTGGGATAAATCAGAGTGTCACAGTGAGGGGTGGGTTACATCAGAGTGTCACAGTGAAGGGTGTGATATATCAGAGTTTCACAGTGAGGGGTGGGTTATATCAGAGTGTCACAGTGAGGGGTAGGTTATATCAGAGTGTCACAGTGAGGGGTGGGTTATATCAGAGTGTCACAGTGAGGGGTGTGATATATCAGAGTGTCACAGTGAGGGGTGGGTTATATCAGAGTGTAACAGTGAGGGGTGGGTTATATCAGAGTGTCACAGTGTGGGGTGGGATATATCAGAGTGTCACAGTGAGGGGTGTGATATATCCGAGTGTCAAAGTGAGGGGTGGGATATATCAGAGTGTCACAGCGAGGGGTGGGATATATCAGAGTGTCACAGTGAGGGGTGGGTTATATCAGAGTTTCACAGTGAGGGGTGGGTTGTATCAGTGTCACAGTGAGGGGTGGGTTACATCAGAGTGTCACAGTGAGGGGTGGGTTATATCAGTGTCACAGTGAGAGGTGTGATATATCAGAGTGTCACAGTGAGGGGTAGGATATATCAGAGTGTCACAGCGAGGGGTGGTATATATCAGAGTGTCACAGTGAGGGGAGTGATATATCAGAGTGTCACAGTGAGGGGTGGGTTATATCAGAGTGTCACAGTGAGGGGTGGGTTATATCAGTGTCACAGTGAGAGGTGTGATATATCAGAGTGTCACAGTGAGGGGTAGGATATATCAGAGTGTCACAGCGAGGGGTGGTATATATCAGAGTGTCACAGTGAGGGGTGTGATATATCAGAGTGTCACAGTGAGGGATAGGTTATATCAGAGTGTCACAGTGAGGGGTGGGTTACATCAGAGTGTCACAGTGAGGGGAGTGATATATCAGAGTGTCACAGTGAGGGGTGGGTTATATCAGAGTATCACAGTGAGGGGTGGGATATATCAGAGTGTCACAGTGAGGGGTGGGTTATATCAGAGTGTCACAGTGAAGGGTGTGATATATCAGAGTGTCACAGTGAGGGGTGGGTTATATCAGAGTGTCCCAGTGAAGGGTGTGATATATCAGAGTGTCACAGTGAGGGATGGGTTATATCAGAGTGTCACAGTGAAGGGTGTGATATATCAGAGTGTCACAGTGAGGGGTGGGTTATATCAGAGTGTCACAGTGAAGGGTGTGATATATCAGAGTGTCACAGTGAGGGGTGGGTTATATCAGAGTGTCACAGTGAGGCGTGGGTTATATCAGAGTGTTACAGTGAAGGGTGTGATATATCAGAGTGTCACAGTGAGGGGTGGATTAAATCAGAGTGTCACAGTGAGGGGTGTGATCTATCAGAGTGTTACAGTGAGGGGTGTGATAAATCAGAGAGTCACAGTGAGGGGTGTGATATATCAGAGTGTCACAGTGTTGGGTGGGTTATATCAGAGTGTCACAGTGAGGGGTGGGTTATATCAGAGTGTCACAGTGAGGGGTGTGATATATCAGAGTGTCACAGTGACGTGTGGGTTATATCAGAGTTTCACAGTGAGGGGTGGGTTGTATCAGTGTCACAGTGAGGGGTGGGTTACATCAGAGTGTCACAGTGAAGGGTGTGATATATCAGAGTTTCACAGTGAGGGGTGGGTTATATCAGAGTGTCACAGTGAGGGGTGGGATAAATCAGAGTGTCACAGTGAGGGGTGGGTTATATCAGAGTGTCACAGTGAGGGGTGGGTTATATCAGAGTGTCACAGTGAGGGGTGGGTTATATCAGAGTGTCACAGTGAGGGGTGTGTTATATCAGAGTGTCACAGTGAGGGGTGGGTTATATCAGAGTGTTACAGTGAGGGGTGGGTTATATCAGAGTGTCACAGTGAGGGGTGTGATATATCAGAGTGTCACAGTGAGGGGTGTGATATATCAGAGTGTCACAGTGAGGGGTGTGATATATCAGAGTGTCACAGTGAGGGGTGGGTTGTATCAGTGTCACAGTGCGGGATGGGTTATATGAGAGTTTCACAGTGAGGGGTGTGATATATCAGAGTGTCACAGTGAGGGGTGGGTTATATCAGAGTGTAACAGTGAGGGGTGGGTTATATCAGAGTGTCACAGTGAGGGGTGTGATATATCAGAGTGTCACAGTGAGGGGTGGGTTATATCAGAGTGTAACAGTGAGGGGTGGGATATATCAGAGTGTCACAGTGAGGGGTGTGATATATCCGAGTGTCACAGTGAGGGGTGGGATATATCAGAGTGTCACAGTGAGGGGTGGGTTATATCAGAGTATCACAGTGAGGGGTGGGTTATATCAGAGTGTCACAGTGAGGGGTGGGTTATATCAGAGTGTCACAGTGAGAGGTGTGATATATCAGAGTGTCACAGTGAGGGGTGGGATATATCAGAGTGTCACAGCGAGGGGTGGTATATATCAGAGTGTCACAGTGAGGGGTGTGATCTATCAGAGTGTCACAGTGAGGGATAGGTTATATCAGAGTGTCACAGTGAGGGGTGGGTTACATCAGAGTGTCACAGTGAGGGGAGTGATATATCAGAGTGTCACAGTGAGGGGTGGGTTATATCAGAGTATCACAGTGAGGGGTGGGATATATCAGAGTGTCACAGTGAGGGATGGGTAATATCAGAGTGTCACAGTGAAGGGTGTGATATATCAGAGTGTCACAGTGAGGGGTGGGTTATATCAGAGTGTCCCAGTGAAGGGTGTGATATATCAGAGTGTCACAGTGAGGGGTGGGTTATATCAGAGTGTCACAGTGAAGGGTGTGATATATCAGAGTGTCACAGTGAGGGGTGGGTTATATCAGAGTGTCACAGTGAGGGGTGGGTTATATCAGAGTTTCACAGTGAGGGGTGGGTTATATCAGAGTGTCACAGTGAGGGGTGGGTTACATCAGAGTGTCACAGTGAGGGGTGTGATATATCAGAGTGTCACAGTGAGAGGTGAGATATATCAGAGTGTCACAGTGAGGGGTGTGTTATATCGGAGTGTCACAGTGAAGGGTGTGATATATCAGAGTGTCACGGTGAGGGGTGGGTAAAATCAGAGTTTCACAGTGAGGGGTGGGTTATATCAGAGTGTCACAGTGAGGGGTGGGTTACATCAGAGTGTTACAGTGAGGGGTGGGTTATCTCAGAGTGTCACAGTGAGGGGTGGGTTACATCAGAGTGTCACAGTGAGGGGTGTGATATATCAGAGTGTTACAGTGAAGGGTGGGATATATCACAGTGTCATATTAAGGGTGTGATATATCAGAGTGTCACATTAAGGGTGTGATATATCAGAGTGTCACAGTGAGGGTTGGGTTATATCAGAGTGTCACAGTGAGCGGTGGGTTATATCAGAGTGTCACAGTGAGGGGTGGGTTATATCAGAGTGTCACAGTGAGGGGTGGGATATATCAGAGTGTCACAGTGAGCGGTGGGTTATATCAGAGTGTCACAGTGAGGGGTGGTTTATATCAGAGTGTCACAGTGAGGGGTGGGATATATCAGAGTGTCACAGTGAGGGGTGTGATATATCAGAGTGACAGTGAGGGGTGGCATATATCAGAGAGTCACAGTGAGGGGTGTGATATATCAGAGTGTCACAGTGAGAGGTGTGATATATCAGAGTGTCACAGTGAGGGGTGGGTTATATCAGAGTGTCACAGTGAGAGGTGTGATATATCAGAGTGTCACGGTGAGAGGTGTGATATATCAGAGTGTCACAGTGAGGGGTGGGTTATATCAGAGTGTCACAGTGAGGCGTGGGTTATATCAGAGTGTTACAGTGAAGGGTGTGATATATCAGAGTGTCACAGTGAGGGGTGTGATACATCAGAGTGTCACAGTGAGGGGTGTGATATATCAGAGAGTCACAGTGAGCGGTGGGTTATATCAGAGTGTCACAGTGAGGGGTGGGTTATATCAGAGTGTTACAGTGAGGGGTGTGATATATCAGAGTGTCACAGTGAGGGGTGTGATAAATCAGAGTGTCACAGTGAGGGGTGTGATATATCAGAGAGTCACAGTGAGGGGTGGGTTATATCAGAGTGTCACAGTGAGGGGTGGGTTATATCAGAGTGTTACAGTGAGGGGTGGGTTATATCAGAGTGTTACAGTGAAGGGTGTGATATATCAGAGTATCACAGTGAGGGGTGTGATAAATCAGAGTGTCACAGTGAGGGGTGTGATATATCAGAGAGTCACAGTGAGGGGTGGGTTATATCAGAGCGTCACAGTGAGGGGTGGGTTATATCAGAGTGTCACAGTGAGGGGTGTGATATATCAGAGTGTCACAGTGTTGGGTGGGTTATATCAGAGTGTCACAGTGAGGGGTGGGTTATATCAGAGTGTCACAGTGAGGGGTGTGATATATCAGAGTGTCACAGTGACGTGTGGGTTATATCAGAGTTTCACAGTGAGGGGTGGGTTGTATCAGTGTCACAGTGAGGGGTGGGTTACATCAGAGTGTCACAGTGAAGGGTGTGATATATCAGAGTTTCACAGTGAGGGGTGGGTTATATCAGAGTGTCACAGTGAGGGGTGGGATAAATCAGAGTGTCACAGTGAGGGGTGGGTTATATCAGAGTGTCACAGTGAGGGGTGGGTTATATCAGAGTGTCACAGTGAGGGGTGGGATAAATCAGAGTGTCACTGTGAGGGGTGGGTTATATCAGAGTGTCACAGTGAGGGGTGGGATAAATCAGGGTGTCACAGTGAGGGGTGGGTTATATCAGAGTGTCACAGTGAGGGGTGGGATAAATCAGAGTGTCACAGTGAGGGGTGTGTTATATCAGAGTGTCACAGTGAGGGGTGGGTTATATCAGAGTGTTACAGTGAGGGGTGGGTTATATCAGAGTGTCACAGTGAGGGGTGTGATATATCAGAGTGTCACAGTGAGGGGTGTGATATATCAGAGTGTCACAGTGAGGGGTGTGATATATCAGAGTGTCACAGTGAGGGGTGGGTTGTATCAGTGTCACAGTGCGGGATGGGTTATATCAGAGTTTCACAGTGAGGGGTGTGATATATCAGAGTTTCACAGTGAGGGGTGGGTTATATCAGAGTGTCACAGTGAGGGGTGGGTTATATCAGAGTGTCACAGTGAGGGGTGGGTTATATCAGAGTGTCACAGTGAGGGGTGTGATATATCAGAGTGTCACAGTGAGGGGTGGGTTATATCAGAGTGTCACAGTGAGGGGTGTGATATATCAGAGTGTCACAGTGAGGGGTGGGTTATATCAGAGTGTAACAGTGAGGGGTGGGATATATCAGAGTGTCACAGTGAGGGGTGTTATATATCCGAGTGTCACAGTGAGGGGTGGGTTATATCAGAGTGTCACAGTGAGGGGTGGGTTATATCAGAGTGTCACAGTGAGGGGTGGGATATATCAGAGTGTCACAGCGAGGGGTGGTATATATCAGAGTGTCACAGTGAGGGTTGTGATCTATCAGAGTGTCACAGTGAGGGATAGGTTATATCAGAGTGTCACAGTGAGGGGTGGGTTACATCAGAGTGTCACAGTGAGGGGAGTGATATATCAGAGTGTCACAGTGAGGGGTGGGTTATATCAGAGTATCACAGTGAGGGGTAGGATATATCAGAGTGTCACAGTGAGGGATGGGTAATATCAGAGTGTCACAGTGAAGGGTGTGATATATCAGAGTGTCACAGTGAGGGGTGGGTTATATCAGAGTGTCCCAGTGAAGGGTGTGATATATCAGAGTGTCACAGTGAGGGGTGGGTTATATCAGAGTGTCACAGTGAAGGGTGTGATATATCAGAGTGTCACAGTGAGGGGTGGGTTATATCAGAGTTTCACAGTGAGGGGTGGGTTATATCAGAGTGTCACAGTGAGGGGTGGGTTACATCAGAGTGTCACAGTGAGGGGTGTGATATATCAGAGTGTCACAGTGAGAGGTGAGATATATCAGAGTGTCACAGTGAGGGGTGTGTTATATCGGAGTGTCACAGTGAAGGGTGTGATATATCAGAGTGTCACGGTGAGGGGTGGGTAAAATCAGAGTTTCACAGTGAGGGGTGGGTTATATCAGAGTGTCACAGTGAGGGGTGGGTTACATCAGAGTGTTACAGTGAGGGGTGGGTTATCTCAGAGTGTCACAGTGAGGGGTGGGTTACATCAGAGTGTCACAGTGAGGGGTGTGATATATCAGAGTGTTACAGTGAAGGGTGGGATATATCACAGTGTCATATTAAGGGTGTGATATATCAGAGTGTCACATTAAGGGTGTGATATATCAGAGTGTCACAGTGAGGGTTGGGTTATATCAGAGTGTCACAGTGAGCGGTGGGTTATATCAGAGTGTCACAGTGAGGGGTGGGTTATATCAGAGTGTCACAGTGAGGGGTGGGATATATCAGAGTGTCACAGTGAGCGGTGGGTTATATCAGAGTGTCACAGTGAGGGGTGGTTTATATCAGAGTGTCACAGTGAGGGGTGGGATATATCAGAGTGTCACAGTGAGGGGTGTGATATATCAGAGTGACAGTGAGGGGTGGCATATATCAGAGAGTCACAGTGAGGGGTGTGATATATCAGAGTGTCACAGTGAGAGGTGTGATATATCAGAGTGTCACAGTGAGGGGTGGGTTATATCAGAGTGTCACAGTGAGAGGTGTGATATATCAGAGTGTCACGGTGAGAGGTGTGATATATCAGAGTGTCACAGTGAGGGGTGGGTTATATCAGAGTGTCACAGTGAGGCGTGGGTTATATCAGAGTGTTACAGTGAAGGGTGTGATATATCAGAGTGTCACAGTGAGGGGTGTGATACATCAGAGTGTCACAGTGAGGGGTGTGATATATCAGAGAGTCACAGTGAGCGGTGGGTTATATCAGAGTGTCACAGTGAGGGGTGGGTTATATCAGAGTGTTACAGTGAGGGGTGTGATATATCAGAGTGTCACAGTGAGGGGTGTGATAAATCAGAGTGTCACAGTGAGGGGTGTGATATATCAGAGAGTCACAGTGAGGGGTGGGTTATATCAGAGTGTCACAGTGAGGGGTGGGTTATATCAGAGTGTTACAGTGAGGGGTGGGTTATATCAGAGTGTTACAGTGAAGGGTGTGATATATCAGAGTATCACAGTGAGGGGTGTGATATATCAGAGAGTCACAGTGAGGGGTGGGTTATATCAGAGCGTCACAGTGAGGGGTGGGTTATATCAGAGTGTCACAGTGAGGGGTGTGATATATCAGAGTGTCACAGTGAGGGGTGGGTTATATCAGAGTGTCACAGTGAGGGGAGTGATATATCAGAGTGTCACAGTGAGGGATAGGTTATATCAGAGTGTCACAGTGAGGGGTGGGTTACATCAGAGTGTCACAGTGAGGGGTGGGTTATATCAGAGTGTCACAGTGAGGGGTGGGTTATATCAGAGTGTCACAGTGAGGGGTGGGATATATCAGAGTGTCACAGTGAGGGGTGGGTTATATCAGAGTGTCACAGTGAGGGGTGGGATATATCAGAGTATCACAGTGAGGGGTGGGTTATATCAGAGTATCACTGTGAGGGGAGGGATATATCAGAGAGTCACAGTGAGGGGTGGGATATATCAGAGTGTCACAGTGAGGGGTGGGTTATATCAGAGTATCACTGTGAGGGGAGGGATATATCAGAGTGTCACAGTGAGGGGTGGGATATATCAGAGTGTCACAGTGAGGGGTGGGTTATATCAGAGTGTCACAGTGAGGGGAGTGATATATCAGAGTGTCACAGTGAGGGATAGGTTATATCAGAGTGTCACAGTGAGGGGTGGGTTACATCAGAGTGTCACAGTGAGGGGTGGGTTATATCAGAGTTTCACAGTGAGGGGTGGGTTGTATCAGTGTCACAGTGAGGGGTGGGTTACATCAGAGTGTCACAGTGAAGGGTGTGATATATCAGAGTTTCACAGTGAGGGGTGGGTTATATCAGAGTGTCACAGTGAGGGGTGGGATAAATCAGAGTGTCACAGTGAGGGGTGGGTTATATCAGAGTGTCACAGTGAGGGGTGGGATAAATCAGAGTGTCTCAGTGAGGGGTGTGTTATATCAGAGTGTCACAGTGAGGGGTGGGTTATATCAGAGTGTTACAGTGAGGGGTGGGTTATATCAGAGTGTCACAGTGAGGGGTGTGATATATCAGTGTCACAGTGAGGGGTGTGATCTCTCAGAGTGTCACAGTGAGGGATGGGTTATATCAGAGTTTCACAGTGAGGGGTGTGATATATCAGAGTTTCACAGTGAGGGGTGGGTTGTATCAGTGTCACAGTGAGGGGTAGGTTATATCAGAGTGTCACAGTGAGGGGTGGGTTACATCAGAGTGTCACAGTGAGGGGTGTGATATATCAGAGTGTCACAGTGAGGGGTGGGTTATATCAGAATGGAACAGTGAGGGGTGGGTTATATCAGAGTGTCACAGTGAGGGGTGGGATATATCAGAGTGTCACAGTGAGGGGTGTGATATATCCGATTGTCACAGTGAGGGGTGGGATATATCAGAGTGTCACAGTGAGGGGTGGGATATATCAGAGAGTCACAGTGAGGGGTGGGTTACATCAGAGTGTCACAGTGAGGGGTGTGATATATCAGAGTGTCACAGTGAGAGGTGTGATATATCAGAGTGTCACAGTGAGGAGTGGGATATATCAGAGTGTCACAGCGAGGGGTGGTATATATCAGAGTGTCACAGTGAGGGGTGTGATCTATCAGAGTGTCACAGTGAGGGATAGGTTATATCAGAGTATCACAGTGAGGGGTGGGATATATCAGAGTGTCACAGTGAGGGGTGGGTTATATCAGAGTTTCACAGTGAAGGGTGTGATATATCAGAGTGTCACAGTGAGGGGTGGGTTATATCAGAGTGTCCCAGTGAAGGGTGTGATATATCAGAGTGTCACAGTGAGGGATGGGTTATATCAGAGTGTCACAGTGAAGGGTGTGATATATCAGAGTGTGACAGTGAGGGGTGGGTTATATCAGAGTGTCCCAGTGAAGGGTGTGATATATCAGAGTGTCACAGTGAGAGGTGTGATATATCAGAGTGTCACAGTGAGGGGTGGGTTACATCAGAGTGTCACAGTGAGCGGTGGTTTATATCAGAGTGTCACAGTGAGGGGTGGGATATATCAGAGTGTCACAGTGAGGGGTGTGATATATCAGAGTCACAGTGAGGGGTGGGATATATCAGAGTGACACAGTGAGGGGTGTGAGCTATCAGAGTGTCACAGTGAGGGATAGGTTATATCAGAGTGTCACAGTGAGGGGTGGGTTACATCAGAGTGTCACAGTGAGGGGAGTGATATATCAGAGCGTCACAGTGAGGGGTGGGTTATATCAGAGTATCACAGTGAGGGGTGGGATATATCAGAGTGTCACAGTGAGGGGTGGGTTATATCAGAGTGTCACAGTGAAGGGTGTGATATATCAGAGTGTCACAGTGAGGGGTGGGTTATATCAGAGTGTCCCAGTGAAGGGTGTGATATATCAGAGTGTCACAGTGAGGGATGGGTTATATCAGAGTGTCACAGTGAAGGGTGTGATATATCAGAGTGTCACAGTGAGGGGTGGGTTATATCAGAGTGTCCCAGTGAAGGGTGTGATATATCAGAGTGTCACAGTGAGTGCTGGGTTATATCAGAGTGTCACAGTGAAGGGTGTGATATATCAGAGTGTCACAGTGAGGGGTGGGTTATATCAGAGTGTCACAGTGAGGGGTGGGTTATATCAGAGTTTCACAGTGAGGGGTGGGTTAGATCAGAGTGTCACAGTGAGGGGTGGGTTACATCAGAGTGTCACAGTGAGGGGTGTGATATATCAGAGTGTCACAGTGAGAGGTGAGATATATCAGAGTGTCACAGTGAGGGGTGTGTTATATCAGAGTGTCACAGTGAAGGGTGTGATATATCAGAGTGTCACGGTGAGGGGTGGGTAAAATCAGAGTGTCACAGTGAGGGGTGGGTTATATCAGAGTGTCACAGTGAGGGGTGGGTTATATCAGAGTGTTACAGTGAGGGGTGGGTTATATCAGAGTGTTACAGTGAAGGGTGTGATATATCAGAGTGTCACAGTGAGGGGTGTGATAAATCAGAGTGTCACAGTGAGGGGTGTGATATATCAGAGAGTCACAGTGAGGGGTGGGTTATATCAGAGCGTCACAGTGAGGGGTGGGTTATATCAGAGTGTCACAGTGAGGGGTGTGATATATCAGAGTGTCACAGTGAGGGGTGGGTTATATCAGAGTGTCACAGTGAGGGGAGTGATATATCAGAGTGTCACAGTGAGGGATAGGTTATATCAGAGTGTCACAGTGAGGGGTGGGTTACATCAGAGTGTCACAGTGAGGGGTGGGTTATATCAGAGTGTCACAGTGAGGGGTGGGTTATATCAGAGTGTCACAGTGAGGGGTGGGATATATCAGAGTGTCACAGTGAGGGGTGGGTTATATCAGAGTGTCACAGTGAGGGGTGGGATATATCAGAGTGTCACAGTGAGGGGTGGGTTATATCAGAGTATCACTGTGAGGGGAGTGATATATCAGAGTGTCACAGTGAGGGGTGGGATATATCAGAGTGTCACAGTGAGGGGTGGGTTATATCAGAGTGTCACAGTGAGGGGAGTGATATATCAGAGTGTCACAGTGAGGGATAGGTTATATCAGAGTGTCACAGTGAGGGGTGGGTTATATCAGAGTTTCACAGTGAGGGGTCGGTTGTATCAGTGTCACAGTGAGGGGTGGGTTACATCAGAGTGTCACAGTGAAGGGTGTGATATATCAGAGTTTCACAGTGAGGGGTGGGTTATATCAGAGTGTCACAGTGAGGGGTGGGATAAATCAGAGTGTCACAGTGAGGGGTGGGTTATATCAGAGTGTCACAGTGAGGGGTGGGATAAATCAGAGTTTCACAGTGAGGGGTGGGTTATATCAGAGTGTCACAGTGAGGGGTGGGATAAATCAGAGTGTCTCAGTGAGGGGTGTGTTATATCAGAGTGTCACAGTGAGGGGTGGGTTATATCAGAGTGTTACAGTGAGGGGTGGGTTATATCAGAGTGTCACAGTGAGGGGTGTGATATATCAGAGTGTCACAGTGAGGGGTGTGATATATCAGAGTGTCACAGTGAGGGATGGGTTATATCAGAGTTTCACAGTGAGGGGTGTGATATATCAGAGTTTCACAGTGAGGGGTGGGTTGTATCAGTGTCACAGTGAGGGGTGGGTTACATCAGAGTGTCACAGTGAAGGGTGTGATATATCAGAGTTTCACAGTGAGGGGTGGGTTATATCAGAGTGTCACAGTGAGGGGTAGGTTATATCAGAGTGTCACAGTGAGGGGTGGGTTATATCAGAGTGTCACAGTGAGGGGTGTGATATATCAGAGTGTCACAGTGAGGGGTGGGTTATATCAGAATGGAACAGTGAGGTTTGGGTTATATCAGAGTGTCACAGTGAGGGGTGGGATATATCAGAGTGTTACAGTGAGGGGTGTGATATATCCGAGTGTCATAGTGAGGGGTGGGATATATCAGAGTGTCACAGTGAGGGGTGGGATATATCAGAGAGTCACAGTGAGGGGTGGGTTATATCAGAGTATCACAGTGAGGGGTGGGATATATCAGAGTGTCACAGTGAGGGGTGGTTTAAATCAGAGTGTCACAGTGAAGGGTGTGATATATCAGAGTGTCACAGTGAGGGGTGGGTTATATCAGAGTGTCCCAGTGAAGGGTGTGATATATCAGAGTGTCACAGTGAGGGATGGGTTATATCAGAGCGTCACAGTGAAGGGTGTGATATATCAGAGTGTGACAGTCAGGGGTGGGTTATATCAGAGTGTCCCAGTGAAGGGTGTGATATATCAGAGTGTCACAGTGAGAGGTGTGATATATCAGAGTGTCACAGTGAGGGGTGGGTTATATCAGAGTGTCACAGTGAGCGGTGGTTTATATCAGAGTGTCACAGTGAGGGGTGGGATATATCAGAGTGTCACAGTGAGGGGTGTGATATATCAGAGTCACAGTGAGGGGTGGGATATATCAGAGAGTCACAGTGAGGGGTGTGATATATCAGAGTGTCACAGTGAGAGGTGTGATATATCAGAGTGTCACAGTGAGGGGTGGGTTATATCAGAGTGTCACAGTGAGAGGTGTGATATATCAGAGTGTCACGGTGAGAGGTGTGATATATCAGAGTGTAACAGTGAGGGGTGGGTTATATCAGAGTGTCACAGTGAGGCGTGGGTTATATCAGAGTGTTACAGTGAAGGGTGCGATATATCAGAGTGTCACAGTGAGGGGTGTGATAAATCAGAGTGTCACAGTGAGGGGTGTGATATATCAGAGAGTCACAGTGAGGGGTGGGTTATATCAGAGTGTCACAGTGAGGGGTGGGTTATATCAGAGTGTTACAGTGAGGGGTGTGTTATATCAGAGTGTTACAGTGAAGGGTGTGATATATATGAGAGTGTCACAGTGAGGGGTGTGATAAATCAGAGTGTCACAGTGAGGGGTGTGATATATCAGAGAGTCACAGTGAGGGGTGGGTTATATCAGAGCGTCACAGTGAGGGGAGTGATATATCAGAGTGTCACAGTGAGGGATAGGTTATATCAGAGTGTCACAGTGAGGGGTGGGTTATATCAGAGTGTCACAGTGAGGGGTGGGTTATATCAGAGTATCACAGTGAGGGGTGGGATATATCAGAGTGTCACAGTGAGGGGTGGGTTATATCAGAGTGTTACAGTGAAGGGTGTGATATATCAGAGTGTCACAGTGAGGGGTGGGATATATCAGAGTGTCACAGTGAGGGGTGGGTTATATCAGAGTGTCACAGTGAGGGGTGGGTTATATCAGAGTATCACTCTGAGGGGAGTGATATATCAGAGTGTCACAGTGAGGGGTGGGATATATCAGAGTGTCACAGTGAGGGGTGGGTTATATCAGAGTGTCACAGTGAGGGGAGTGATATATCAGAGTGTCACAGTGAGGGATAGGTTATATCAGAGTGTCACAGTGAGGGGTGGGTTATATCAGAGTGTTACAGTGAGGGGTGTGTTATATCAGAGTGTTACAGTGAAGGGTGTGATATATCAGAGTGTCACAGTGAGGGGTGTGATAAATCAGAGTGTCACAGTGAGGGGTGTGATATATCAGAGAGTCACAGTGAGGGGTGGGTTATATCAGAGCGTCACAGTGAGGGGAGTGATATATCAGAGTGTCACAGTGAGGGATAGGTTATATCAGAGTGTCACAGTGAGGGGTGGGTTATATCAGAGTGTCACAGTGAGGGGTGGATTATATCAGAGTATCACAGTGAGGGGTGGGATATATCAGAGTGTCACAGTGAGGGGCGGGTTATATCAGAGTGTCACAGTGAAGGGTGTGATATATCAGAGTGTCACAGTGAGGGGTGGGATATATCAGAGTGTCACAGTGAGGGGTGGGTTATATCAGAGTGTCACAGTGAGGGGTGGGTTATATCAGAGTATCACTCTGAGGGGAGTGATATATCAGAGTGTCACAGTGAGGGGAGTGATATATCAGAGTGTCACAGTGAGGGATAGGTTATATCAGAGTGTCACAGTGAGGGGTGGGTTACATCAGAGTGTCACAGTGAGGGGTGGGTTATATCAGAGTGTCACAGTGAGAGGTGGGTTATATCAGAGTATCACAGTGAGGGGTGGGATATATCAGAGTGTCACAGTGAGGGGTGGGTTATATCAGAGTGTCACAGTGAAGGGTGTGATATATCAGAGTGTCACAGTGAGGGATGGGTTATATCAGAGTGTCACAGTGAAGGGTGTGATATATCAGAGTGTCACAGTGAGGGATGGGTTATATCAGAGTGTCACATTGAAGGGTGTGATATATCAGAGTGTCACAGTGAGGGGTGGGTTATATCAGAGTGTCACAGTGAAGGGTGTGATATATCAGAGTGTCACAGTGAGGGGTGGGTTATATCAGAGTTTCACAGTGAGGGGTGGGTTGTATTAGTGTCACAGTGAGGGGTGGGTTACATCAGAGTGTCACAGTGAGGGGTGTGATATATCAGAGTGTCACAGTGAGAGGTGTGATATATCAGAGTGTCACAGTGAGGGGTGGGATATATCAGTGTCACAGTGAGGGGTGGTATATATCAGAGTGTTACAGTGAGGGGTGGGATATATCAGAGAGTCACAGTGAGGGGTGTGATATATCAGAGTGTCACAGTGAGGGGTGGGTTATATCAGAGCTTCACAGTGAGGGGTGGGTTACATCAGAGTGTTACAGTGAGGGGAGGGTTATATCAGAGTGTCACAGTGAGGGGTGGGTTCTATCAGAGTGTCACAGTGAGGGGTGGGTTACATCAGAGTGTCACAGTGAGGGGTGTGATATATCAGAGTGTCACAGTGAGGGGTGGGTTATATCAGAATGGAACAGTGAGGGGTGGGTTATATCAGAGTGTCACAGTGAGGGGTGGGATATATCAGAGTGTCACAGTGAGGGGTGTGATATATCCGATTTGCACAGTGAGGGGTGGGATATATCAGAGTGTCACAGTGAGGGGAGTGATATATCAGAGTGTCACAGTGAGGGATAGGTTATATCAGAGTGTCACAGTGAGGGGTGGGTTACATCAGAGTGTCACAGTGAGGGGTGGGTTATATCAGAGTTTCACAGTGAGGGGTGGGTTGTATCAGTGTCACAGTGAGGGGTGGGTTACATCAGAGTGTCACAGTGAAGGGTGTGATATATCAGAGTTTCACAGTGAGGGGTGGGTTATATCAGAGTGTCACAGTGAGGGGTGGGATAAATCAGAGTGTCACAGTGAGGGGTGGGTTATATCAGAGTGTCACAGTGAGGGGTGGGATAAATCAGAGTGTCTCAGTGAGGGGTGTGTTATATCAGAGTGTCACAGTGAGGGGTGGGTTATATCAGAGTGTTACAGTGAGGGGTGGGTTATATCAGAGTGTCACAGTGAGGGGTGTGATATATCAGAGTGTCACAGTGAGGGGTGTGATCTCTCAGAGTGTCACAGTGAGGGATGGGTTATATCAGAGTTTCACAGTGAGGGGTGTGATATATCAGAGTTTCACAGTGAGGGGTGGGTTGTATCAGTGTCACAGTGAGGGGTAGGTTATATCAGAGTGTCACAGTGAGGGGTGGGTTACATCAGAGTGTCACAGTGAGGGGTGTGATATATCAGAGTGTCACAGTGAGGGGTGGGTTATATCAGAATGGAACAGTGAGGGGTGGGTTATATCAGAGTGTCACAGTGACGGGTGGGATATATCAGAGTGTCACAGTGAGGGGTGTGATATATCCGATTGTCACAGTGAGGGGTGGGATATATCAGAGTGTCACAGTGAGGGGTGGGATATATCAGAGAGTCACAGTGAGGGGTGGGTTACATCAGAGTGTCACAGTGAGGGGTGTGATATATCAGAGTGTCACAGTGAGAGGTGTGATATATCAGAGTGTCACAGTGAGGAGTGGGATATATCAGAGTGTCACAGCGAGGGGTGGTATATATCAGAGTGTCACAGTGAGGGGTGTGATCTATCAGAGTGTCACAGTGAGGGATAGGTTATATCAGAGTATCACAGTGAGGGGTGGGATATATCAGAGTGTCACAGTGAGGGGTGGGTTATATCAGAGTTTCACAGTGAAGGGTGTGATATATCAGAGTGTCACAGTGAGGGGTGGGTTATATCAGAGTGTCCCAGTGAAGGGTGTGATATATCAGAGTGTCACAGTGAGGGATGGGTTATATCAGAGTGTCACAGTGAAGGGTGTGATATATCAGAGTGTGACAGTGAGGGGTGGGTTATATCAGAGTGTCCCAGTGAAGGGTGTGATATATCAGAGTGTCACAGTGAGAGGTGTGATATATCAGAGTGTCACAGTGAGGGGTGGGTTACATCAGAGTGTCACAGTGAGCGGTGGTTTATATCAGAGTGTCACAGTGAGGGGTGTGATAAATCAGAGTGTCACAGTGAGGGGTGTGATATATCAGAGAGTCACAGTGAGGGGTGGGTTATATCAGAGCGTCACAGTGAGGGGAGTGATATATCAGAGTGTCACAGTGAGGGATAGGTTATATCAGAGTGTCACAGTGAGGGGTGGGTTATATCAGAGTGTCACAGTGAGGGGTGGGTTATATCAGAGTATCACAGTGAGGGGTGGGATATATCAGAGTGTCACAGTGAGGGGTGGGTTATATCAGAGTGTTACAGTGAAGGGTGTGATATATCAGAGTGTCACAGTGAGGGGTGGGATATATCAGAGTGTCACAGTGAGGGGTGGGTTATATCAGAGTGTCACAGTGAGGGGTGGGTTATATCAGAGTATCACTCTGAGGGGAGTGATATATCAGAGTGTCACAGTGAGGGGTGGGATATATCAGAGTGTCACAGTGAGGGGTGGGTTATATCAGAGTGTCACAGTGAGGGGAGTGATATATCAGAGTGTCACAGTGAGGGATAGGTTATATCAGAGTGTCACAGTGAGGGGTGGGTTATATCAGAGTGTTACAGTGAGGGGTGTGTTATATCATAGTGTTACAGTGAAGGGTGTGATATATCAGAGTGTCACAGTGAGGGGTGTGATAAATCAGAGTGTCACAGTGAGGGGTGTGATATATCAGAGAGTCACAGTGAGGGGTGGGTTATATCAGAGCGTCACAGTGAGGGGAGTGATATATCAGAGTGTCACAGTGAGGGATAGGTTATATCAGAGTGTCACAGTGAGGGGCGGGTTATATCAGAGTGTCACAGTGAAGGGTGTGATATATCAGAGTGTCACAGTGAGGGGTGGGATATATCAGAGTGTCACAGTGAGGGGTGGGTTATATCAGAGTGTCACAGTGAGGGGTGGGTTATATCAGAGTATCACTCTGAGGGGAGTGATATATCAGAGTGTCACAGTGAGGGGAGTGATATATCAGAGTGTCACAGTGAGGGATAGGTTATATCAGAGTGTCACAGTGAGGGGTGGGTTACATCAGAGTGTCACAGTGAGGGGTGGGTTATATCAGAGTGTCACAGTGAGAGGTGGGTTATATCAGAGTATCACAGTGAGGGGTGGGATATATCAGAGTGTCACAGTGAGGGGTGGGTTATATCAGAGTGTCACAGTGAAGGGTGTGATATATCAGAGTGTCACAGTGAGGGATGGGTTATATCAGAGTGTCACAGTGAAGGGTGTGATATATCAGAGTGTCACAGTGAGGGATGGGTTATATCAGAGTGTCACATTGAAGGGTGTGATATATCAGAGTGTCACAGTGAGGGGTGGGTTATATCAGAGTGTCACAGTGAAGGGTGTGATATATCAGAGTGTCACAGTGAGGGGTGGGTTATATCAGAGTTTCACAGTGAGGGGTGGGTTGTATTAGTGTCACAGTGAGGGGTGGGTTACATCAGAGTGTCACAGTGAGGGGTGGGTTACATCAGAGTGTCACAGTGAGGGGTGTGATATATCAGAGTGTCACAGTGAGAGGTGTGATATATCAGAGTGTCACAGTGAGGGGTGGGATATATCAGTGTCACAGTGAGGGGTGGTATATATCAGAGTGTTACAGTGAGGGGTGGGATATATCAGAGAGTCACAGTGAGGGGTGTGATATATCAGAGTGTCACAGTGAGGGGTGGGTTATATCAGAGCTTCACAGTGAGGGGTGGGTTACATCAGAGTGTTACAGTGAGGGGAGGGTTATATCAGAGTGTCACAGTGAGGGGTGGGTTCTATCAGAGTGTCACAGTGAGGGGTGGGTTACATCAGAGTGTCACAGTGAGGGGTGTGATATATCAGAGTGTCACAGTGAGGGGTGTGATATATCAGAGTGTCACAGTGAGGGATGGGTTATATCAGAGTTTCACAGTGAGGGGTGTGATATATCAGAGTGTCACAGTGAGGGGTGTGATATATCAGAGTTTCACAGTGAGGGGTGGGTTATATCAGAGTGTCACAGTGAGGGGTAGGTTATATCAGAGTGTCATAGTGAGGGGTGGGTTATATCAGAGTGTCACAGTGAGGGGTGTGATATATCAGAGTGTCACAGTGAGGGGTGGGTTATATCAGAATGTAACAGTGAGGGGTGGGTTATATTAGAGTGTCACAGTGAGGGGTGGGATATATCAGAGTGTTACAGTGAGGGGTGTGATATATCCGAGTGTCATAGTGAGGGGTGGGATATATCAGAGTGTCACAGTGAGGGGTGGGATATATCAGAGAGTCACAGTGAGGGGTGGGTTATATCAGAGTATCACAGTGAGGGGTGGGATATATCAGAGTGTCACAGTGAGGGGTGGGTTATATCAGAGTGTCACAGTGAAGGGTGTGATATATCAGAGTGTCACAGTGAGGGGTGGCTTATATCAGAGTGTCCCAGTGAAGGGTGTGATATATCAGAGTGTCACAGTGAGGGATGGGTTATATCAGAGTGTCACAGTGAAGGGTGTGATATATCAGAGTGTGACAGTGAGGGGTGGGTTATATCAGAGTGTCCCAGTGAAGGGTGTGATATATCAGAGTGTCACAGTGAGAGGTGTGATATATCAGAGTGTCACAGTGAGGGGTGCGTTACATCAGAGTGTCACAGTGAGCGGTGGTTTATATCAGAGTGTCACAGTGAGGGGTGGGATATATCAGAGTGTCACAGTGAGGGGTGTGATATATCAGAGTGTCACAGTGAGGGGTGGGATATATCAGAGAGTTACAGTGAGGGGTGTGATATATCAGAGTGTCACAGTGAGAGGTGTGATATATCAGAGTGTCACAGTGAGGGGTGGGTTATATCAGAGTGTCACAGTGAGAGGTGTGATATATCAGAGTGTCACGGTGAGAGGTGTGATATATCAGAGTGTAACAGTGAGGGGTGGGTTATATCAGAGTGTCACAGTGAGGCGTGGGTTATATCAGAGTGTTACAGTGAAGGGTGCGATATATCAGAGTGTCACAGTGAGGGGTGCGATAAATCAGAGTGTCACAGTGAGGGGTGTGATATATCAGAGAGTCACAGTGAGGGGTGGGTTATATCAGAGTGTCACAGTGAGGGGTGGGTTATATCAGAGTGTTACAGTGAGGGGTGTGATATATCAGAGTGTCACAGTGAGGGGTGTGATAAATCAGAGTGTCACAGTGAGGGGTGTGATATATCAGAGTGTCACAGTGAGGGGTGGGTTATATCAGAGTGTCACAGTGAGGGGTGGGTTATATCAGAGTGTTACAGTGAGGGGTGTGTTATATCAGAGTGATACAGTGAAGGGTGTGATATATCAGAGTTTCACAGTGAGGGGTGTGATAAATCAGAGTGTCACAGTGAGGGGTGTGATATATCAGAGAGTCACAGTGAGGGGTGGGTTATATCAGAGCGTCACAGTGAGGGGAGTGATATATCAGAGTGTCACAGTGAGGGATAGGTTATATCAGAGTGTCACAGTGAGGGGTGGGTTACATCAGAGTGTCACAGTGAGGGGTGGGTTATATCAGAGTGTCACAGTGAGGGGTGGGTTATATCAGAGTATCACAGTGAGGGGTGGGATATATCAGAGTGTCACAGTGAGGGGTGGGTTATATCAGAGTGTCACAGTGAAGGGTGTGATATATCAGAGTGTCACAGTGAGGGGTGGGATATATCAGAGTGTCACAGTGAGGGGTGGGTTATATCAGAGTGTCACAGTGAGGGGTGGGTTATATCAGAGTATCACTCTGAGGGGAGTGATATATCAGAGTGTCACAGTGAGAGGTGGGATATATCAGAGTGTCACAGTGAGGGGTGGGTTATATCAGAGTGTCACAGTGAGGGGAGTGATATATCAGAGTGTCACAGTGAGGGATAGGTTATATCAGAGTGTCACAGTGAGGGGTGGGTTACATCAGAGTGTCACAGTGAGGGGTGGGTTATATCAGAGTGTCACAGTGAGGGGTGGGTTATATCAGAGTATCACAGTGAGGGGTGGGATATATCAGAGTGTCACAGTGAGGGGTGGGTTATATCAGAATGTCACAGTGAAGGGTGTGATATATCAGAGTGTCACAGTGAGGGATGGGTTATATCAGAGTGTCACAGTGAAGGGTGTGATATATCAGAGTGTCACAGTGAGGGATGGGTTATATCAGAGTGTCACATTGAAAGGTGTGATATATCAGAGTGTCACAGTGAGGGGTGGGTTATATCAGAGTGTCACAGTGAAGGGTGTGATATATCAGAGTGTCACAGTGAGGGGTGGGTTATATCAGAGTTTCACAGTGAGGGGTGGGTTGTATTAGTGTCACAGTGAGGGGTGGGTTACATCAGAGTGTCACAGTGAGGGGTGTGATATATCAGAGTGTCACAGTGAGAGGTGTGATATATCAGAGTGTCACAGTGAGGGGTGGGATATATCAGTGTCACAGTGAGGGGTGGTATATATCAGAGTGTTACAGTGAGGGGTGGGATATATCAGAGAGTCACAGTGAGGGGTGTGATATATCAGAGTGTCACAGTGAGGGGTGGGTTATATCAGAGCTTCACAGTGAGGGGTGGGTTACATCAGAGTGTTACAGTGAGGGGAGGGTTATATCAGAGTGTCACAGTGAGGGGTGGGTTATATCAGAGTGTTACAGTGAAGGGTGTGATATATCAGAGTGTCACAGTGAGGGGTGGGTTATATCAGAGTGTCACAGTGAGGGGTGGGTTACATCAGAGTGTCACAGTGAGGGGTGGGTTATATCAGAGTGTCACAGTGAGGAGTGGGTTATATCAGAGTGTCACAGTGAGGGGTGTGATATATCAGAGCGTCACAGTGAGGGGTGGGTTATATCAGAGTGTCACAGTGAGGGTTGGGTTATATCAGAGTGTCACAGTGAGGGGTGGGATATCTCAGAGTGTCACAGTGAGGGGTGGGTTACATCAGAGTGTCACAGTGAGGGGTGTGATATATCAGAGTGTTACAGTGAGGGGTATGATATATCAGAGTGTCACAGTGAGGGGTGTGATATATCAGAGTGTCACAGTGAGGGGTGGGTTATATCAGAGTGTCACAGTGAGGGGTGGGTTATATCAGAGTGTCCCAGTGAGGGGTGGGATATATCAGAGTGTCACAGTGAGGGGTGGGTTATCTCAGAGTGTCACAGTGAGGGGTGGGTTATATCAGAGTGTCACAGTGAGGGTTGGGTTATATCAGAGTGTCACAGTGAGGGGTGGGTTATATCAGAGTGTCACAGTGAGGGGTGGGATATCTCAGAGTGTCACAGTGAGGGGTGGGTTATATCAGAGTGTCACAGTGAGGGGTGGTACATTAAAGCGTTGTGCTGAGAAGCATGTTATATCAGCGTGGTACAGAGTGAGGCATGCACATGAAACTGTTTTTCTGAGGTCGACATTGTTGTACTGCTGAAATAAAAGCTAAACACATATTTATATTAAAAGCATGGACACATATCTTTGAGAACTGTCTTCCAATGTGCGTCCAACGATTAGACAGGAGGGTAGTAAATTTGTAACTATACACACTGTGCTTTACACAAACAGCAATGCAATATGCTCTGAGGAAATGTGCTCGTTCAGGAAGGATTCTTGAATGTTTTGTCAAGAGATCTACTTGCTCCTCGCTGTATGGTGTCATCTTCAAGCTGGTGAAAGGAATCAGTGAGGTGGATAAACAGAGACAAGTTCCTCTGGTGTGGCTGACCCCAGAACAAGGACAGGTCACCCATTCACGGGCAATGACAGGAGACAATTCTTCACACAACAGCCTGGTGGAAATCTCAAGACACGCTCCGTGCAAAAGACATCTCATGTGGAAACAGGCCCTTCGACCCATCAAGTCCACAACAGCTCCTCCAAAGAGAAACCCACCCAGTCCCGTTCCCCAACCCAATTATGGTACATTTCCCCTGACTAACGCATCTCATCTAACCTACACATCCCTGAACACTACGGGCAATTTAGCACTGCTGCCTCACTGCACCAGGGACCCGGGTTCGATTCCACCCTCAGGCGACTGTCTGTGTGGAGTTTGCACGTTCTCCCCGTGTCTGCGTGGGTTTCCTCCGGGTGCTCCGGTTTCCTCCCACAGTCCAAAGATGTGCAGGTCAGGGTGGATTGGCCATGGGAAATTGACCATAGTGTTAGCTGCATTAGTCAGAGGGGAAATGGGTCTGGGTGGGTTACTCTTCGGAGGGTCAGTGTGGACTGGGTGGGCCGATGGGCCTGTTTCCACACTGTAGGGGAATCTAATCTAATCTAATCGAAAATGAAGATTAGTAGATGGTTGTTTAACAAGGGCATTGAGGGTTATTGAACTAAAGTGGGATAAACATTAAATCGATCAATCAGAATGCCAAAGAGACTTGAGGAGGCCAAATGGCTACCTTCCATTCCTATGTGCCTGTGGGATCTCTTCGTTGGAGGCTGGTACAATTACAACATTTAAAAGGCATCTGGATGGGTATATGAATAGGAAGGGTTTAGAGGGATACGGGCCAAATGCTGGCAAATGGGACTGGTTTAGGTTGGGATACCAGCATGGACGAGTTGGACCAAAGGGTCTGTTTCCCTGCTCTCAGCCTCGATGTGCACATGTGCTAAAAGCTGGCACCTCTGACAATGCAGCACTCTCTCACTGCTCAGCACTGGGAGTGTCGGCCTAATCACTGAGCTCAAGCCAACGGCTAAAGAGTAGAAGAGGGTTGGAATTCCCTCCCAGTTGGGGGTCGGCCTGTGCAGCTGATCATGAAGCCTGGTTCAGTATCATTCCACCGACGGGCAGAGACGGTGGACCACAAAGATACTTCCGTGTCACCTCTCAGTCACTATTGGCCATAGACTTGCTGCGGGCTCTTGCCCCGAGCACCTCCCTCCTCTGGTAGCCAGAGTGGTCCAAGAGGGAGGCCCAGTTCTGGGGAGCTGAGGCAGGCCGTACGGTCTCTAGGGGAGGCCCAGGCTGTGTAGGCCTGCAGCAGTAAGGCCTGAGGCCTATGACCGCCTCCATCCTGGACATGGCAGTGACCGAGGAGCCTGGAACAAAGATCCCAGCCGATGTCCGTCACCAGTACCTGGAGAAGCAGCGGAGGAGGAACAAGGGGAAGGAGAAGCCATCGGGCGAGGGAATTCTTCACCTGTTTGGGAATTTAACTGTCAGATACTGAGAAGGAAACGGAAGAGGTGTGACGACCAAAGCTCTTGCCGTCATTGAGGCAGAGAGATGTACGGCACAGAAACAGACCCTTCGGCCCAACTTGTCCATACCAACCAGATATCCCAACCCAATCCGGTCCCATTTCCCAGCACCCGGCCCATATCCCTCCAAACCCTTCCTATTCATATACCCATCCAAATGCCTCTTAAATGTTGCAATTGTACCAGCCTCCACCACATCCTCTGGCAGCTCATTCCATACACACACCACCCTCTGTGTGAAAGAGCTGCCCCTCAGGTCTCTTTAATACCTTTCCCCTCTCACCCTAAACCTATGCCCTCTAGTTCTGGACTCCCCCATCCCAGGGAAAAGACCTTGTCGATTTTGTCTTATCCATGCCCCTCATGATTTTATAAACCTCGACAAGGTCACCCCTCAGCCTCCAATGCTCCAGGGAAAACAACTGCTGCTCCCTGTAGCTGAAACCCTCCAACCCTGGCAACATCCTTGCAAATCTTTTCGGAACCCTTTCAGGTTTCACAAACATCTTTCCTATAGCAGGGAGAAGAGAACTGTAGGCAGTATTCCCAATGTGGCCACACCAAGGTCCTGTACAGCCACAGCATGACCTCGAGGCACTGACCAATAAAGGTACTGCCTTCTTCACTACCATGACTCGTCCAAGATCTATTCCTCAACCAACATGACAGAAACAGATTCTCTGGTCATCATCACATTGCTGTTTGTGGGAGTTTATTTTTTTTTGACAAAGTGGTCACCATGTTCCCTGCAGGACCCACAAGCACCATAAGGAAGGGAGGGGTAACACTGTATAATTGCAAGTTATTTGTCCTTGTTTCCGCTGAGCTCATACCTCGCAGAAGACTTTCCTCGCCTCGGTCTCGTAGAACAGCCCGACGATGATGCGGGCATCTTGTCTCTGCCGAAAAGGAGAAAAGGGTGACATGAGGTCCGAAAGCCAGCCTTGTCTTCCGCTGGCCCCGCACCACAACCCACCTGAGGGTCTGAAGGAAGGACTGATTCCTCAGCTTTGGCCTGCAAACTATGTACGGATAAAATGGAGTGATTCACTCTGTCTGGCACTGTGCAGTGTATCCGAGTGTCCGTCCCTGTACGTGTACAGTATACAGCGAGTGACAGAGTGTGAGTCACTGTGCAGTGTATCCGAGTGTCCGTCCCTGTACGTGTACGGTATACAGGGAGTGACAGAGTGTGAGTCACTGTGCAGTGTATCCGAGTGTCCGTCCCTGTACGTGTACGGTATACAGGGAGTGACAGAGTGTGAGTCACTGTGCGGTGTATCCGAGTGTCCGTCCCTGTACGTGTACAGTATACAGGGAGTGACAGAGTGTGAGTCACTGTGCGGTGTATCCGAGTGTCCGTCCCTGTACGTGTACGGTATACAGGGAGTGACAGAGTGTGAGTCACTGTGCGGTGTATCCGAGTGTCCGTCCCTGTACGTGTACAGTATACAGGGAGTGACAGAGTGTGAGTCACTGTGCGGTGTATCCGAGTGTCCGTCCCTGTACGTGTACGGTATACAGGGAGTGACAGAGTGTGAGTCACTGTGCAGTGTATCCGAGTGTCCGTCCCTGTACATGTACAGTATACAGGGAGTGACAGAGTGTGAGTCACTGTGCAGTGTATCCGAGTGTCCGTCCCTGTACGTGTACGGTATACAGGGAGTGACAGAGTGTGAGTCACTGTGCAGTGTATCCGAGTGTCCGTCCCTGTACGTGTACAGTATACAGCGAGTGACAGAGTGTGAGACACTGTGCAGTGTATCCGAGTGTCCGTCCCTGTACGTGTACGGTATACAGGGTGTGACAGAGTGTGAGTCGCTGTGCAGTGTATCTGAGTGTCCGTCCCTGTACAAGATTTGCTTAACAAATTGATGAATGGTTTTTTGAATAAAGTAAAGTACTAACAAGGCTGGGAATAAAAAATAAAACAAAAAGTGCTGGAGAAGCCAGTTTCACAATGTCTGTGGAGTTAATGTTTTGAGTTCAGTTTATTAATAGGCTGGTTAATATCACAGCCTATTAACCAGGTCTGGGGCTGTAAGGGGTGACTGTGCTGAGCTCAGCGGTTGGGGATTGGGGTGGGGGGTAATCCAGGACAGGAGCTGCAATGTAGGCCGTGATTCCTGACCTGGCTCCTGACTGCATAGCCCTGTATGCCTCTCATGTACAGATTGTGTATCTCAGCTCACGTACACCCTCTGGGACAATTTAGCATGGCCATTCCACCCTAACCTGCACATCTTTGGGCTGTGGGAGGAAACCGGAGCACCCGGGGGGAACCCATGCAGACACGGGGAAGAAGGTGAGCAGCACGGTGGCAGTGGGCAGCACGGCGGCACAGTGGTTAGCACTGCTGCCTCACAGCACCAGGGACCCAGGTTCGAATCCAGCCTCGGGCGACTGTCTGTGTGGTGTTTGCACATTCTCCCCGTGTCTGCGTGGGTTTCCTCCGGGTGCTCCGGTTTCCTCCCACAGTTGAAAAACGTGCAGGTCAGGTGAATTGGCCATGCTAAATTGCCTGTAGTGTTAGGTAAGGGGTAGATGTAGGGGTATGGGTGGGTTGCGCTTCGGCGGGGCGGTGTGGACTTGTTGGGCCGAAGGGCCTGTTTCCACATTGTAAGTAATCTAATCTAATAAAGGTGCAAATTTGCCGAGGGTGGAATCGAACCTGGGTCCCTGGCGCTGTGAGGCAGCAGTGCTCACCACTGAGTCGACTTATCTGTCCCTAATTGCCCTTGAACTGATTGGCTTGTTTGGCCAATGCAGGGAGCAGTTAAGAGTTGACCATGTTGTATGGTAATAGGGGCTGATTCACTCCCTGTCTTTTTTTTTAATAGAATCCCGATAGTGTGGAAACAGGCCCTTCAGCCCAACAAGTCCACAACACTGTCTGGCACGGCGTAGGTCGTGTGTGCGTTTTGGTGTCAAGCTGCCCCTGCCTGGTACTAATCCCCAAGGACAGCGATGAGTCCGTAGCGCGGCCCAGGAATTCTGGTTGCTCGGAGATTACCTTGAGGTTTTTGACAGCGACGCCTGGGTCTGTGAGGAAGCTCTGCCGCACACTGATCTCAATCCCTGCCTCCTTCACCCGCTGCTCCAAATCATCCAGAGTCTGGGGGAGGGAGAGAGAGGGGGGGGTAAGGGGGGAGAGAGAGAGAGAGAGAGAGAGAGAGAGAGAGAGAGAGACAGCGAGAGAGAGAGGGGGAGACAGAGAGAGGGGGGGGGGGGAGAGAGAGACAGGGGGGAGAGAGAGAGAGAGACAGAGAGAGAGGGGGGGGAGAGACGGGGGGAGAGAGAGAGAGAGGGAGAGAGAGGGAGAGAGACGGTGGGGAGAGAGAGAGAGAGAGAGAGAGGGGGAGACAGAGAGAGAGAGACAGAGAGAGAGAGGGAGGGGAGAGAGAGACAGAGAGAGTGAGAGAGAGAGAGAGAGGGGGAGAGACGGGGGAGAGAGAGAGAGAGTGAGAGAGAGAGACAGAGAGAGGGGGGGAGAGATGGGGGAGAGAGAGAGGGGCGGAGAGACAGGGGGAGAGAGAGAGAGAGAGGGGGGGGGGGAAGAGAGAGAGAGAGAGAGGGGGAGAGACAGACAGAGAGAGAGAGAGAGAGAGAGAGAGAGAGATCAGCATTCTGAACAAGGCCTGTATTCCTGATGAACGGCTTTTGCCCGAAATGTCGATTTTCCTGCTCCTCGGATGCTGCCTGAACTGCTGTGCTCTTCCAGCACCACTAATCCAGAATCTGGTTTCCAGCATCTGCTGTCATTGTTTTTACTTAGTCGATTTTAACCGTACTGCGAATCCTCTTGCAAGGATGCCTGCCTTGAAGAAGTTTTCCTCCTCTCTCTACAAGAATCTCAGGGAGTCCCTCTCCCACTGCAACTCCCAGGTCATCTCCTCTGCCCTGAAGCTCTTCAACCATGTCCTGAAACAAACTCGCTACCACAGCCACATTTGCTTCCTCAGCGCTGGCCTGTATTCCTGATGAAGGGCTTTTGCCCGAAACGTCAATTTTACTGCTCCTCGGATGCTGCCTGAACTGCTGTGCTTTTCCAGCACCACTCCACTCCAGATTTTGAACAAGTTGCTGAGTGCGAATAATAGAAACACTGAAGGGGAGAGACGGTGATCCCATAACCAACCCAGGACTGAGGCACCCAAATCCCAGTGGGTAAATGCAGGGCCAAGGACGTGGAGGTAGGAAGGAGAAACGGGGTCAGCAGTGGCTATGGAGTGGAGGCATGGGACCATTATGGCTCAGGAGGAGGACATTCGGCCCACTGCGTCCATCCTAGTCCTCTGCAGAGAAACAAAACCTTTCCCACACTGCTCTAACCTGCCAAGTCTAGTTCCCTGAATTCCATCTTCAATTTTCATTGCGTTGGACTTCCGTCATCTCGTGCCGAGTGAATTCCAGCTCATGGCTGCATCTACCTTTGAATGCCCATGACCTTTAACATGGAATTGACCCCCTCCTGGTCTTTGTACAATGGGAGCAGCTCTGCTTTGCCTGCCTTAGCTCATGACCTTGCGCACCCCAGTCGCCTTGGTTCCAGGGAAAACCAGGCCAACTTCCCTGACCTAACCTTTGAGCTAAAATCCCGCATCCCTGTGGATCAGTCCTGGTGAGTCCCCTCTGCGCGTCTCTCTCTCTCTCTCTCGAGGACTCTCACCTCCTTCCTAAAGAGTGGGGAACCCAGGCTGCGAACACAGGAAGAAGAGGGTTCAAGGTCTTTTGGAACACGAGGTGCCCAAAGACTGAGCAGGAAGACGAATGAGGGTCTTTCTCAGACACACCCTTTGTTGCTGCGAATTGGAAATGCTGCAGAGTGTGTGAGAGAGAGAGAGAGAGAGAGAGAGAGAGAGAAACCTCCACCTAGGGAGAGCTTTCAACGTAACGAGTGGTTTCTCTACAACTGGGTGGAACACGAGCTGCAGGGGTGTCCCAACAATACTGTAAATTATCTTCTCAATGATTTCCTTTTCTCACTCTGTCAGGGGGCGTCACTGACTGCACCAGCCTCAATTGTCCATTGTTGATGGCCCTGGTGAAGATGGGCCTTTTCAATCTACTCCAGTCCGTATTGTGAAGGGAGGGGAGTTCGATGAACTCACCGGTGAAGGGATGACGATACATTTCCAAGCCAGGACGGCGAGGGACCTGGAGATTAATGGGTGTTCCCATGTGTCTGTTGCCCTTGTCCTTCTCAGGTGGTAGGGAGGTCACAGGTTTGGAAGGTGCAGTCTGAGAAGGTTGAGTGCACGACAGCAGTGCATCTTAGATGGCTGCCCACGTGGCAAAATCGGTAAATACGCAGGGTGGTCAATCAAGTGGGTGACTTTGTCCAGGATGGTGTTGGAGCTGCGCTTGCCCAGACAAGTAGGGAGCACCGCATCACCGCTCCTGTCTTGTGGACAGGCTTTAAGGAGTCAGGAGGGGAGATGGTCACCAACGAGAAGGACAAGGGTGCACAGGAACATCCCCGACTTGGAAATCCATCGCTGTTCCTTCAGCGTCACTGGGTCAAGATCCTGGAAGCTCCTCCCCAGTGACACTGTGGGTGTACCCAGGCCAAGGGGGGGGGGGGGCTGTCAGAAGACGGTTCAACGCCACCACCCAGGTCTCAAGGGTAATTAGGGACGTGTGATAATTAGCAACACCCAGGTGCTGCGAATGAATGAGAAGGTGGGTGGGGCAGGTTGTGGGAGAGCCAGGAGGTGAGTGATTCACCACAGTCTCTCACTGCCTTCTCCACAGGGCAGGGCACGCTCAGAGACTGAATTTAAAGCACACCATCAATGCCTCCAGGGTTTTCTCCACCCCACCCCATCCACGGCTTTCCCCGTCCCACCCCACCCCACCCACGGTTTTCTCCACCCCACCCCATCCACGGCTTTCCCCGTCCCACCCCACCCCACCCACGGTTTTCCCCACCCCACCCCACCCACGGCTTTCCCCACCCCACCCCACCCCACCCCACCCACGGCTTTCCCCACCCCACCCCACCCCACCCACGGCTTTCCCCACCCCACCCCACCCCACCCACTGCTTTCCCCACCCCACCCCACCCCATCCACGGCTTTCCACACCCCACCCCACCCACTGCTTTCCCCACCCCACCCCACCCACGGCTTTCCCCACCCCACCCACGGCTTTCCCCACCCCACCCCCACCCCACCCACGGCTTTCCCCACCCCACCCCACCCCACCCACAGTTTTCCCCACCACACCCCACCCACGGCTTTCCCCCGTCCCACCCCACCCACGGCTTTCCCCACCACACCCCACCCACGGCTTTCCCCACCACACCCCACCCACGGCTTTCCCCCGTCCCACCCCACCCACGGCTTTCCCCACCCCACCACACCCCACCCACGGCTTTCCCCACACCACCACACCCCACCACGGCTTTCCCCACCCCACCACACCCCACCCACGGTTTTCCCCCCACCCCACCCCCACCCACGGCTTTCCCCACCCCACCCCACCCACGGCTTTCCCCACCACACCCCACCCACGGCTTTCCCCCGTCCCACCCCACCCACGGCTTTCCCCACCCCACCACACCCCACCCACGGCTTTCCCCACCCCACCACACCCCACCCACGGTTTTCCCCACCCCACCCCACCCACGGCTTTCCCCACCCCACCCCACCCACGGCTTTCCCCACCACACCCCACCCACGGCTTTCCCCACCACACCCCACCCACGGCTTTCCCCACCACACCCCACCCACGGCTTTCCCCCGTCCCACCCCACCCACGGCTTTCCCCACCCCACCACACCCCACCCACGGCTTTCCCCACCCCACCACACCCCACCCACGGTTTTCCCCACCCCACCCCACCCACGGCTTTCCCCACCCCACCACACCCCACCCACGGCTTTCCCCACCCCACCCCACCACACCCACGGCTTTCCCCACCCCACCACACCCCACCCACGGCTTTCCCCACCCCACCCCACCCCACCCACAGTTTTCCCCACCACACCCCACCCACGGCTTTCCCCCGTCCCACCCCACCCACGGCTTTCCCCACCACACCCCACCCACAGTTTTCCCCACCCCACCCCACCCACGGCTTTCCCCACCCCACCCCACCCACGGCTTTCCCCACCCCACCACACCCCACCCACGGCTTTCCCCACCCCACCACACCCCACCCACGGCTTTCCCCCGTCCCACCCCACCCACAGTTTTCCCCACCCCACCCCACCCACGGCTTTCCCCACCCCACCACACCCCACCCACGGCTTTCCCCACCCCACCACACCCCACCCACGGTTTTCCCCACCCCACCCCACCCACGGCTTTCCCCACCCCACCACACCCCACCCACGGCTTTCCCCACCACACCCCACCACACCCACGGCTTTCCCCACCCCACCCCACCCCACCCACGGCTTTCCCCACCCCACCACACCCACGGCTTTCCCACCCCACCACACCCCACCCACGGCTTTCCCCACCACACCACTCTCCAGCACCCACAGTCCTCACTCCCTCCCTGGCCGTTTTTGATGCCACTCCTGCCCTCGGTGCTGGTGGTAGAGCTCCCTGGGCACCGCCATCACCATCACCACCACCACGGTGGCCTTACCGAGGTGAAGACTTCTGTGGTCTGTTGAATGGTGGCGATCTTCGTCCAGCCCCACCTCTTGAAGAGCTTGACCCGGGTGGGGTTGTGGAGGGTGGCGGACGGGTGGGTCCGGAAGAAGGTGGGGAAGCGTTGGCGGTTGGAGAGAGCCGGAGAGCTGGAACCGTACGAGAGCTGCAGGGAGAGGGAGAGAGAGAGAGAAGCAGAGCAGACGGTCACAGGCGCACTCGGTGACGCACTGAGACTGAGCGACCCAAGTGCCAACCTTCACCAGGGTCATCCATCACGGAAACAGACCCTTCGGCCCAACCACTCCATGCTGACCGTGACACCCAAACTAAACCAGTCCCCCTTGCCCAGGCTTGGCCCTTAAACTCTCTCTCTCTCTCTCTCTCAACCTTCAAAACGTAATACAAAGTTAA
>NC_092768.1:28818334-28893145 GCF_047496795.1 Chiloscyllium punctatum | reverse complement strand
CCATCTCCCCTCTCCTCCCCATTTTCCCTCCGAGCCCCTCTTCTGCTTTTTCCCTCTGACTGCTTCTCTCTCTCTCTCTCAGCCTCTTCACTCTCTCCCTCACTCTCTGTTCCTCTCACTATTCTTTCGCTGATCTCTCTCTCTCTCTCCACCTCTCCAGGTCCTTTTTTTTATGTCCCTGCCCATTTTCTGTCTTTCCTTGTGTTTAGCTCTCTCTCTCTCTCTCTCTCTCTCTCTCTCTCTCCCCCCTGTTTACCCTCACAGTCTCTGCCCCATGTCTGCGCGGGTTTCCTCCGGATGCTCCAGTTTCCTCCCACAGTCCAAAGACTGGGTGGATTGGGCCATGGGAAATGCAGGGTTACAGGTATAGGGTGAGTCTGGGTGGTATGTCCTTTGGAGGGTCAGTCGGGACTCCACGGGCCAAACGGCCTGATTCCACACTGTAGGGATTGGATGCCCTTTAGTGAGGGAATATTTACACGTGACTCCAGACCCACGGCGATGGGCAATAAATCCTGGCCTAGCTGGTGACGACCAGATTCGATGGACACGTTTTTTTAAAAGGTGGCTCCACTATTTGAGGCGTCAGTTGCCTCAAACTGTGGAGTTTTCTTTCTCTGCCTCAACACTGTCCCTTTCAGGATACTGCTTCAAGTCACCCCTTTGCCTAAACCTTTGGGCATTTCACCTAACATCTCTTTGCGAGTTGAAAGCACACACATAGAACCCTGATAGTGCATCAAGTCCATGGTGACCCCCTTAAGAGTATCCAACACCCACCCACCCCATGCCATAACCCCACATTTACCACGTCTAACCCAGCTCACCTACACATTGTTGGACACTACATGCAATTTACCACAGCCAATCCCACCCTAACCTACACTTCTTCGGACTGTGGGAGGAAACCGGAGCACCCAGAGCAGACACAGGGAGAATGTGCAAACTCCACACAGTTGCCTGAGGCTGGAATCGAACCCTGGTCCCTGGCGCTGCAAGGCAGCAGTGCTAACCCCTGAGCCACCGCATCACCTGTATATTGCTACTCCCCAACTCCCTCATCTCCCTCACCCTCAGGGCTGTCCACCTCTTGCAGCCCCTCTTCCACTTCACTTCATTATCCTTCCTCAGGATGAGACAAACAGAAAACAACCCAATTTATTTTTGTCTCAAATGATGCAGGCAAAAGGACAGGAGAAGTTAAAGAGGAAACCAATCACAGATTCAGCTCTGGTGGCCAGACGTGGGGTTAATGACAACTGACAGCCAGCGAGCACAGAGAAGAAACGAGGAGTTTATCCTGTCACAAATCCCAGCGGAGACTTCCATCACAATTTTGACAACAAGGTCAAGGGTCAACCTGCATTCACGTACAACTGGTTCCATGGTGTGTGTGTGTGTGTGTGTGTGTGTGAGTGAGTGAGAGAGAGAGAGTGTGTGTGTGAGGGACAGAGTGTGTGTGTGAGTGAGTGAGTCAGTGTGTGTGTGTGTGGTGTGTGTGTGTGTGTGTGTGTGTGTGTGTGAGAGAGGGATTGTGAATGTGTGTGTGTCTGAGAGAGAGTGTGTGTGTGAGACAGAGTGCGTGAGTGTGTCTGTGTGAGTGAGTGAGTCTGTGTGTGTGTCTGTATTTGTGTGAGAGAGTGTCTGTATGTGTGTGTCTGAAAGAGAGAGTGTCTGTATGTGAATCTGTATATGTGTGACTGTCTGTATGTGTGTGTGAGACAGAGATCTGTATGTGTGTGTGTGTATGTGAGAGAGAGTCTGTGTGTGTGTGTGTCTGTATATGTATGTGTGAGAGTGTGTCTGTATGTGAGTATGTGTGTGTGTGAGAGAGAAAGAGTGTCTGCATGTGGTGTGTGTGAGAGAGAGAGTCTGTGTGTGTGAGAGTGTGTGTGTGTGTGAGTGAGAGAGGGATTGTGAATGTGTGTGTGTCTGAGAGAGAGTGTGTGTGTGAGACAGAGTGCGTGAGTGTGTCTGTGTGAGTGAGTGAGTCTGTGTGTGTGTCTGTATATGTGTGAGAGAGTGTGTCTGTATGTGTGTGTCTGAAAGAGAGAGTGTCTGTATGTGAATCTGTATATGTGTGACTGTATGTGTGTGTGAGACAGAGATCTGTATGTGTGTGTGTGTATGTGAGAGAGAGTCTGTGTGTGTGTGTGTGTGTCTGTATATGTATGTGTGAGAGTGTGTCTGTATGCGAGTATGTGTGTGTGTGAGAGAGAAAGAGTGTCTGCATGTGTGTGTGTGAGAGAGAGAGGTCTGTGTGTGTGTATGTGTGTGTGTGTGAGAGAGATAGAGAGAGAGTGTCTGTATGTGTGTGAGAGAGAGTGCATCTGTGTGTGTATGTGTGTGTGTGTGTCTGTATGTGTGAGAGAGTGTGTGTGTGTATGAGCGTGTCTGTATGTGTGTGTGTGTGTATGAGCGTGTCTGTATGTGTGTGTATGAGCGTGTCTGTATGTGTGTGTGTATCTCAACTCCCAGTGGAGATTAATGGAGAAATCCTTTCCAATTAACAGCAGGGAACAGTCCCTGTTCATTTTTATCGAGGGACCTTGCGTTTATTGATCATGTTGCTGGGATATGACACCTTTATTTTATTTCAACCTGCAGGATCAAGTAGGACAGCCCCTTGGCAAAGCAAAGTCAACGGAGTCTGAGAGGACCACATAGTGATCGGTTTAACCTGAGGGTCACTGTGCCTCAGGCAAGGGGAGAGAGGATGACAAGGTGGCACCTTCGATGATAACCGCAGGCAGCTGTGGGGATTGAACCCACATCGCTGGCGTTGCTCTGGATTACAAACCGGCCATCCAGTCAACTGAACTAACCGATCCCTCGCATTGATATAGCGCCTTCAACGGAGCAACATGCCCGACACCATCAGGCAAATTCAGACACGTGGCCTCACAGGGAGGCATTTGGAGAAATAACCAAATTCTTGTGCCAAGAGGGGTCGGTTTTACAGGGGGGTTGGAGGAGGATAGTGGGGCGGAGAGGGTACTGAGGGGGAACTGGAGGTACTGCCTCCGAGTGCGGCTTGGGCTGGGCAAAGGAGGCAGAACTAGAGGGAGGCAGAGGGTTGGAGGGTTTGGCAGTGGTAGGGAGAGGGGCGAAGCCACGGAGGGAATCGGAAGGCGCTGTTTAACCAGGACAGGGTCAGTGGGCTTGCTGCACGTTAGGATGGCGGTGGGTGGAGAGGGTGGGGGGCGAAGGGTGCTGGTGGTGAAGACCACTTGGAGTATTGCGTACAGTTCTGGTCACCACATTATAGGAAGGACGTGGAGGCATTGGTAAGGGTGCAGAGGAGATTTACCAGGATGTTGCCTGGTATGGAGGGAAGGTCTCACGAGGAAAGGCTGAGGGAACTGAGGCTGTTTTCATTGGAGAGAAGAAGGTTGAGAGGCAACTTAATTGAGACAGATAAGATAACCAGAGTGTTAGATAGGGTGGACAGGGAGAGCCTTATTCCTCAGATGGTGATGTCTAGCAGGAGGGGGACATAGCTTTAAATGGAGGGGTGATAGATATAGGACAGATGTCAGAGGTAGCTTCTTTACTCAGAGAGATGTAGGGGTGTGGAACGCACTGCCTGTAACAGTAGTAGACTCGTGAACATTAAGGGCATTTAAATGGTCATTGGATCCACAAATGGATGAAAATGGAATAGTGTAGGATAGATGGGCTTCAGATTGGTTCCACAGGGCGGCACAACATCGAGGGGTGAAAGGCCGGCACTGCGCTAGAATGTTCTATATTTCTAAGAGTCAAGAGCTGATGGCACTCCCACAGCACCACTCACAACAGGATGTTAACGGCCAATGTGTAATCCACTGGGAGGGGGATGGGCATCCTTCACATTCTTATTTTAAGATCTGGACTGTGACTGCGTCTGACTGGGTGGAGTTTGCACGTTCTCCCCGTGTCTGCGTGGGTTTCCCTCGGGTGCTCCCGGTTTCCTCCCACAGTCCGAAGATGGACCCGGTCAGGCTAAGTTGTCCCATCTTGTCACAGGGATGCGTGGGTTAGCCATGGGAATCGCAGGGTGATAGGGTAAGGGGTGTGGGGTCAGGGAGAGATGGTCCTTCAGCTTGGACTCAGTGGGCCCGCTCTGCGAAAAGTTTACATCTCAGGCTGCGTGATTCCAGAGTGAGCTGGCCTGACCTCTCTGCCCAACCGCCCGGGGAAAAGCAGACAACTGCGAGTACCATGTGACTCGTTTCGATGTGCTGTCAGGCAGCGTACAAATCAGACATCCGACACAAATCCCTTCTGCTCACGTGGGAGAGTTCAGTTACAGTTCATCATCTCACTACAACCAACCCTCCCGATGATCAAAGATGGCGAGACAGATGGACACACAGAGAAACATGAACACAGAAAGAGAGAGAGAGAGAGAGAGACGGTGAGGTACAATGAAAGAGTGAAAGGAACAGGTGGAGGGATTGAGGACAGGGAGAGAGAAGAGACATGTAGAGAAGGAGAGAGACAGTGAGGTATAATGGAAGAGGAACAGATAGGGACAATAAAGCAGAGGGGTTGGGACAGAGAGAAAGGAAATAGAATCATAGGATATCATGGCATCCCTACAGTGTGGAAACAAGGTCACACTGACCCCTCCGAACAGTAACCCACCCAGACCCACTCCCCTATTATTCTACGTTTACCCCTGACTTATGCACCTAACCTACACATCCCTGAACACTATGGGATAATTTAGCACGGCCAATCCACCCTAACCTACACATCCCTGAACACTATGGGATAATTTAGCACGGCCAATCCACCCTAACCTACACATCCCTGAACACTATGGATAATTTAGCACGGCCAATCCACCCTAACCTACACATCCCTGAACACTATGGGATAATTTAGCACGGCCAATCCACCCTAACCTACACATCCCTGAACACTATGGGATAATTTAGCACGGCCAATCCACCCTAACCTACACATCCCTGAACACTATGGGATAATTTAGCACGGCCAATCCACCCTAACCTACACATCCCTGAACACTATGGGATAATTTAGCATGGCCAATCCACCCTAACCTGTACATCCTTAGATTGTGGGAGGAAACCGAGCACCCGGAGGAAACCCCCACGCAGACACGGGGAGAACGTGCAAACTCCACCCAGACAGTCACCCGAGGGCTGGAATCAAACCTGGGTCCCTGGTGCCGTGAGGCAGCAGGGCTCACCCACTGAGTTAGAAAGTGGGAGCAACAGTGAGAGAGAGAGAGAGAGAGAGAGAGAGACGCAGTCAGAGGGACAGAGATAAGAGGACAGAGAAAGCCAAGAGAGAAATAGGAACAGGAGATGAAGGCAAGAGGAGAGAGACAACTGACAAAAACAGACAGAATGAGATGGAAATGGATTGGGTCAGTGGAGTTGGAGCAAGTCTGAATTGGATCGCATGTCAAAAAGAGATACAGAGGAGAGAGGGCAGGTAGAGAGACGGAGGGGGGGGGGGGGGGGGGGGGGGGGTGGAAGAGAGAGACACAGACAGAAAAGGGTCTTATTGGCGCCTGAGCCATGTTACTCACCACAATCAGATTCCACATCCGGGCTGCTTCAGCAACCAGGGTAGAGACTCCACCTGCAGCCGGGCACGAGGACAATCTTCATGGGCTCGTTGTAGAGCAGCTCGTACAGGTACTTGGTGGACTTCCCAGGGTCACACTGCAAACACAAGCACAACCAGTCAGCCAGCGAAGGGAGCCCGCTCCAGGCGACCTGGAGCTTAATCGCCACGTGAGGGACAGGCGAGGGATTGCTACAACACACAGGCCCCGGCTGGTGACACAGGAGGGGGGGGGGTGCAGCACAAGTTGGCACAATCATCATGCACGTCCAACAGGTGGTTTTGTCAGTCATGGCACAGTGGGTAAGCTCTCACACGTCTGAATCAGAAAAGGGTGGTCTCAGAGACTTGTAAGTGGGGGGAGGGGGAGATATAATGGATTCAGCGCAGACGGGGTGCTACACTGGCAGAGGCGCTCTCCAGCAGATCAGACACACTCAACCCTAATCGAGTGGGCCTGATACCTTTACTTTATTTTTCTCCCTGTCATAGAGATGTACAGCATGGAAACAGACCCTTCGGTCCCAACCCGTCCATGCCGACCACATATCCCAAACCCAATCTAGTCCCACCTGCCAGCACCCGGCCCATATCCCTCCAAACCTTCCTATTCATATACCCATCCAAATGCCTCTTAAATGCTGTAATTGTACCAGCCTCCACCACATCCTCTGGCAGCTCATTCCATACACGCAGCACCCTCTGTGTGAAAAGGTTGCCCCTTAAGTCTTTTTAAAATCTTTCTCCTCTCACCCTAAACCTTTGCCCTCTAGTTCTGGACTCCCCCCACCCCAGGGAAGAGACTTTGCCTATTTACCCCTATCCCATGCCCCTCATGATTTTGTAAACGTCTATAAGGTCACCCCTCAGCCCTCCGACGCTCCAGGGAAAACAGACCCAGCCTGTTCAGCCTCTCCCTATAGCTCAAACCTCCAACCCTGGCAACATCCTTGTAAATCGTTCTAAGTCCTTTCAAGTTTCACAACATCTTTCCGATAAGAAGGAGACCAGAATTGCACGCAATATTCCAACAGTGATACGGCAGGGTTCGGTGGCGGGTGAGGGGGGGTTGGGGGGGGTGGGGGGGAGGGTGGTAAGCTCTCACACGTCTGAATCAGAAAAGGGTGGTATCAGAGACCAATGTCCTGTACAGCCACAACATGACCTCCCAACTCCTGTACTCAATACCTGACCAATAAAGGAAAGCATACCAAACGCCGCCTTCACTATCCTATCTAACCTGCGACTCACACTTTCAAGGAGCTATGAACCTGCACTCCCAAGGTCTCTTTGTTCAGCAAACATTCCCTAAGACCTTATCATTAAGTGTATAAGTCCTGCTTTTCCAAAATGCAGCACCTTGCTTTTATCTAAATTAAGCTCCATCTGCTGCTTCTCAGCCCATTGGCCCATCTGGTCCAGATCCCATTGTAATCTGAGGTAACCTTCTTTGCTGTCCATTACACCTCCAATTATGGGGTCACTTACAAACGTCTGTAACTGAAGGATTTTGTGCCCAGGTACTTTGTACCCAAGATGGCGCCACGTGGGTGGTGACATTGTATGCTTTTCACCGTGCTCTTGCGTTTGGGTACACGTGACAGTTGAACCTAAGTCTTGTAAAAGGATGCACATTTTCCAAGAAGGGTTGGTGGGGGAAGAGGGAGTTCCCTCGCTCGCTCGTTATTTTGCCCTCTGTCTCCTTGTGGGATCTTGCTGTGCACAAGCCAGCACCGAGAACATCCAAATTGCACTCAGTCGTCTGCATGGTGCATTGGTACATTTGGAAGGGGGGGGGGGGGAAGGGGGCGGTTGGGGACGGGAGGGTTATTATGATAAGGGTCGTTTCTCTCTCTCTCTCTGCGCAAGTGAATAAGGGAAATCTGTACTCAAGAGCTGACTATGCCACCTCTCATAGACAATAGACAATAGATGTAGGAGTAGGCCATTCTGCCCTTCGAGCCTGTTCACGGTGTCTTTTTGAGCAGGGCAATCTCATAACTTGTTGTATTAAAATAGACTCCTTCACCCCTCCCCCCCCCACCCCCCCCCCCCCCCACCCCCCCCATCCCAGCGACCCCCCCTCCCCCAACCCCCTCAGCTCTGGCTTTCCAGCCAATTTTCTTGACCCCGTGTTATCGAACCTTCTGGCTGTGGAAGCGGTCTCTTTTCACTTATTCTATCGGAATCCCCTGGGGATTTGCAAGGCCACAATTCACACCTCCCTTGCACTGAAGCAGAGTCACCGGCCTGGTGGCACTATCACCAGGTTGTTCACCTCGAGACCCAGCTAATGTTCTGGGGCACCTGGGTTCAAATCTTGGCAGGGCGGTTGGTGAAATATGAGGTGCCCGGAATTAATCAAGGACAACTGTTTGGCCAAAAACAAGAAACGTTTGGTCCTTTCACAACAGAACCTGCCACCCTTGCCCGGTCTGATTGATATATGACTCCTAACCCCACAGCAATGTGGGTGACCCTCCACCCCCCCCACTGGGTGACTAGGAACAGCCTACTCCATGTAGTAAGTCCCACATCCTGTGAACGTAATTCTTAAAAATGTAGCTTTGGTGAAGTCTCCACGACCGTTTGTCTTGTCTGCTGACCAGAGGGTTTGCCACATTCCCAACGCCTCCCCCCCGCTCCCCAGCCATTCGCGGAGAGGAAACCCCTTTGCCATCTCCCCACTCCCCCTTAAACGATCTGCCGCTTCTGCCCACAGCGAGGGAAGACCCAAGTGGGAAGTGAAGGGTTAAAACATAAAGAGCGGCGTTCCGAAAGGAAGGCGAGAGGAATCCATTAAAGTCAGTCGGCAAGTTCCAGGAGGCTGGTTGATGAATGTGCTGTTTTCATGTCATTGGCAAAGTCATCAGCCAAGCTGCAGGGTCTGAGATTACACTCGGCACCTTGAGTCTGCTCACATCCAGCAGCTCCTCGGGAGCTCACGGTGAGTGAGTCAAGCACACGTCACCTTCCCCAACCCTCACCAACTGCTTCCCCTCCTTCTCGATCCCCCAGTCCCCACTCTGCCCTACATCATGCTCACGTCCCTCACCAGCACCCAGGCTGGTGAGACTCTCAGACAACGGTGTGCTGTCTCTGCATCGGCCAGTCTCACCCCACATCCGAGTGAAGGTGGCTCAGAGCAGGAATCGCCTGGAGATGGACCTCTGCCCCAGACGTTCGGCCTCTGTCCGATATCCCTCCCTAGTGTTCGTGTTCCCTCAGCGTCTTCACCTTGAGCTGTCCTCAGCTTCCACCAGATCAGGTCTCAACAGCGTGACCCAGTCCTGCTCACCTATAACCTCTGACACATGTGGCCTCCCATCTTAACATGTTCCTAGTCCTAATCCCCTGTAACCTCTTACCCAACTAGTCTTCCATCTTAACCCGTTCATATATAACCTCTTACCCAACTAGTCTCCCAACTTAACCTGTTCAGATATAACCTCTTACCCAACTGGTCTCCCATCTTAACCCGTTCAGATATAACCTCTTACCCAACTAGTCTCCCATCTTAACCCAGTCATATATAACCTCTTACCCAACTAGTCTCTCATCTTAACCCGTTCATATATAACCTCTCACCCAACTGGTCTCCCATCTTAACCGGTCAGATATAACCTCTTACCCAACTGGTCTCCCATCTTAACCCGTTCATAACTAACCTCTGACCCCACCTGGTCTCCCATCTTTAAGCTGTTCCCAAGCCCAGTCACCTCCCTCCCACTTTATCTTATTCCTAGTCCTAATGGCCTATAATCTCTGAGCAGACTGTCCTCTCTCACAATTCCAGTTTGTATCAGATTGCCACCACTCCCTATCCCTGCAATATGAACCCTCAGTCATTCTACTATCACAGAGGTCCTACATTAAGGACCAGCCTGGCAAATCTCTGGGATAATAGTTTCAAATCACACCCATATTCCTTGATTCCTCTAAGGCTTAAAATCTATTAATCATAGAGATAGATTGACTTAGCTATCTCTACGTCTTAAAAATACCCGGTGACTGACCACAGCCCTCTGGGCTAAAGAACGCCAATGATTCACAACTCCTGGAGTGAACAGGTCTCTCCTCACCTCGATACTAAATGGCAGGCCCTGTATCCTGAGATTATGTTATCTAGTCTAGATCGTCCCTCTGGGGGAAGCAACTTAACAGTGTCAAAACTGTCAAGCCCTTTGGGAATTTCTTACCTTTGAACGAGATCGTTTCTCATTCTCCTAAACACCACCAAAAATGGGGGTCATCCTCCTCAGTGTTCCCTTGTAGGACAACCCTCTCATCCCCTGGGATCAATCCAGTAAGTCCTTGTTGTCCCCCCATCTAAGGTAGTGTGATCTTCCTTTGCTACAGAGACGCTCTACTGTTTATAACTGTGGCAAGAGCTCCTCATTTCCGAGCCATCACCCCCTCCCCCACCTGGTAATAACGGGGTGATTTGCCTGCCGGATAGTTGGCTGCACTTGCGAACTTTCTCTGATTCGTTGACAAGGACCATTGGAAAGAATCCTCTGCATTCCTCTCTCGTCGCTCACCCTTTTCGAACGTTATTCTGTGTTTCCGACCAAACTGCATCGTTTCACAACACCTCGCCTGCCATCTTCTTACCCCATCCAGCGCTGGATCAACAATATTGGATGCATTGTGCCGCACCAGGGCAGACACGATGGGCCGAATGGCCTTCTTCCATGCCATAACAATTCTGCGACATCACCCCCACGTGCTACCTTTTCCCCCTTCGGGGAACGACGGTGAAAAGAAAACATGGAGGCCAAATACTGCACTACAACCAATCCTGGTGGGGACCTGAACCAGGAGGTCCTAACCCAGAGGTAGGGATACTACCACAAGACCTCCACGCCCAAGAACCGAGTCTTGTAGCATCCCTGCCACCCCTAAAGTGACCATTTTATTCCAACTCTTGGTTTTCTCTGCCAAACAGTCCAGAATGCATGCTAACGCATTCCATCCAAAATCAACAAGGTAAGAGGCAGTGGTAACATCACTTGGCGAGCAGCCATCACTTGGTAAAGGCTAATGGTCAAAGGGGATGGGGGTGGGTGGGGTTCAAATCTCTACCTGTGGAGATAGCTAGTTTCAGCATTTGGTTCACCAACATTCCTTCAGACAAGGGAATCTGTGTCTCTGCCTGGTCTGGCCTACACGTGACTCCAGACCCACTGCCCCCTGAATGATCGAGCGAGCCATTCAGTTCAAAGCCGACGGGTAGGAAACGCTGCCCTTCTGAAAATCCAGACGTGCTCCCTCCCAGCCGAATGGTTGAAGGGCTCAAGCTGCTGAACAATCTGCTCCCGCTCTGATGGTGCTAACAGAATGCCCACCTATTGCAGAACATCCTCAACGCTGCCCAATGAGCAGACAGACGGCGTTTAGCAGAGGACACCCTAACCCCGGAATCAGAAGGCCGTGCGTCCAGTCCCACTTCTGAGACAGTCAAAGAGACCCATCCAGCACGGAAACAGACCCTTCGGTCCAACTAGCCCATGCCGACCATAATCCCAAAGTGAACTACTTCCACCTGCCTGCTCCTGTCCCATATCCCTCCAAAACTTTCCTATTCATGGACTTATCCAAATCTCTTTTAAAGGTTGTGACTGTACCCGAATCCACCCTTACACCCTCCAGGCTAATTCAACCCCCACCAGGGGCAGACCTCAGTACAGATACTGTAATGAAGTTCGAAGTAACTGTCGAGGAAGCCGGTATTTTGATAAAAAAAGATTAAAAACCCATTCACTTACATTTTGAATTCTACCAAATATTTATTCCTTACAAAGTGAAGCACATGTATTAATTGTCGCTTTTGAAACACTGGATCTGTCAAATTGTGAACTGACAGGAATGCCACTGGAACAATGAGAGGTTGTGAAAGGAGCCATGCAGCATTGGCTTTTTAATGTTAGCCCTCAGGCTTCTGTCAACAGACAGAGTGAAACAGTAAACACTGACCCCTTTTCTTTTAAACACTGCAGGCAGCTATTTTCAAATACTTAAAGGGAAGGGTGTTTAAATGCTTTGAAAGCTTGGCATCTCACTTGATAGCTCCAATGAACTGGATATTTGGAGTCCCAAACGATGCTTGACCACACCCAAAATGCACATTGTCTCTCACTAAGGGCACCTGATTCTGTCAAAAGTATCCTGGGACCATATAGCCTCATAGAGATGTACAGCATGGAAGCAAACCCTTTGGTCCAAATTGTCCAGATACCCTAACCTAATCTCGTCCCATGTGCCAGCACCCGGCCCATATCCCTCCAAACCCTTCCTATTCATATACCCATTCTGATGCCTTTTAAATGTTGTAATTGTACCAGCCTCCACCACATCCTCTGGCAGCTCATTCCATACACGTACCACTTTCTGCTTGAAAAAAGGTGCCCCTTAGGTCCCTTTTACATCTTTCCCCTCTCACCCTATACCTATGCCCTCTAGCTCTGGACTTCTAAAAGGGTACTTCACCAGGCAAAAGGACTTTGGAATGGTTGGACCTTCCCCTACCAGGTCGAAAAAGCTTTATTTCGAATGTCCCCGCTAATGAAAATCAATCTGACTGAAGGTATTTGCCCCGTAACATGTGCATTCGCCCTCTAAACCATATGGTAACCGCCTCCGTTTCCAACACCAAGCCCTATCTCTGTGAGAACGGTAGGTTCCGGATTCAGGGGTTCCGAATTCACCAAGATATTTTTTTTCTCCCCAAGATATTTAAGGCAGAGATGAGGAGGAATGCCTTCTCCCAGAAGGTGGTGAATCTGTGGAATTTTCTTGAACCACAGAAGGCTGCTGAGGCTGGGTCATTGGTTATATTCGAGCCTGAGATAGGCAGATCTTCTTTTTTTAATGAGTACGGGAATCAAAGGCCAAGGGGGGAAGGCAGGAGAGGGCAGGGGAGGATGATCAGATCAGCCATGACCTCACTGAATGGTAGAGCACGCTCAATGGGGCTGGATGGCCTCCTTCTACCTCCTACACCTTTCTAAGACAAAGAACAACTCTGAGCAAAGTTTCGGGCAATGCCCATTTCGCACATGGTGTCACAGTTACCGTCACTTCTAACATTGCTGTCAAAGATACAACGTCCTTCTGGGCTTCTGACCGACTGCGCGTGGAACTTCACAGTGCAAGTTTTGTGGAGCAAACGTTGACTTTGTGGAAATGAAGCTGACTGGGACATCCTGGGAAGGTCAAAGACGCTGTTCAACTCCAGAGTCTGGAGACAGAAATGGAACGCAAACGCTACAGTCGTCCGAGAGCCCACAACACTGGCACAAATACAGCAAAGGGGATAAACCTGAGAGCAGAGCGAAATCGAGGCTTTGGCACCGAGTGTTAAAGGAGATGTCAAACCTCCAGGCGTTGCTATGGAAACTGTAGTCTCTGAAGGTTTTTTGCCATGTTAACAGTCCACTGAAAGACTCGACAGACCTCAGAGGAGGAAAAAATGGTCGGAAAGTATTGAGGAAAGGATGAGCGGGGTGGGGGGGGGCGGGGACCTGGGGTTTAGGAAGCTGGGGAGGTTTCAGTTTACCACACACTGTTGCTAAATGCTGAAATCATTCCAAAATCAGGTATCCGTCCCGAGGGGGGATATTCACTTGGAGAAGATCCGATTGCAGCTCCCAGTTTATGACTGACCTGCCGATCGAGGCTGTCGGGCTGACCTTTCGGATGTGGGCATCGTTGGATCTGCCCCTCATTATCTTTCACAAGGTCTTGGCGAAGTTGACCTCCTGGAACCTGCTGCCGTCTTTGGGAGATGGGTACACCCACGGTGCTGTTGGGAAGGCCGCTCCAAAACTTTCACACAGCTGCAACGATGGGGATATCGATACAGCTCCGAGTCAGGGAGGTGTGTGTCTGTGTATGTGTGTGTATGTGTGTGTGTATGCGTTGTGTGAGTGTGGTGTTGTGTCTGCCTGTGCGTGTGTAGTTGTGTGCGTGTTGTGTATGTGTACATGTTTGTGTGTGTCTGTCTGTGTGTTGTGTATGTGTGTTGTGTGTGCGCGTGTGTGTCTGTGTGTTGTGTGTGTGCGTGTGTGTGTTGTGTGTGTGTCTGTATATGTGTGTCTGTGTGTTGTGTGAGTGTGCGTGTTGTGTCTGCCTGTGCGTGTGTAGTTGTGTGCGTGTTGTGTATGTGTACATGTTTGTGTGTGTCTGTGTGTTGTGTATGTGTGTTGTGTGTGCACGTGTGTGTGTCTGTGTGTTGTGTGTGTGCGTCTGTGTGTTGTGTGTGTGTCTGTATATGTGTGTCTGTGTGTGTGTCTGTGTGTTGTGTATGTGCATGTGTGTCTGTGTGTTGTGTGTGTCTGTGTGTATGTATGTCTGTGTGTTGTGTATGTGTGTGTGTATGTATCTGTGTGTTGTGTATGTGTGTGTATATGTCTGTGTGTGTTGTGTATGTGTGTGTATGTCTGTGTGTGTGTATGTCTATGTGTGTGTGTGTGTCTGTGTATGTGTGTGTATGTCTGTGTGTGTGTCTGTGTGTGTGTCTGTGTGTGTGTGTATGTCTGTGTGTGTCTGTGTATGTGTCTGTGTGTGTGTATATGTCTGTGTGTGTCTGTGTGTGTGTGTATATGTCTGTGTGTGTATGTCTGTGTGTGTGTATGTCTATGTGTGTGTGTGTGTATGTCTGTGTGTGTGTATGTCTGTGTGTGTGTCTGTGTGTGTGTCTCTGTGTGTGTCTGTGTATGTGTCTGTGTGTGTGTGTATGTCTGTGCGTGTGTCTGTGTGTGTGTGTGGGGCTTGGAGCGGTATTTGCAGGTGGTTCCTGTGTATCTGCTGCCCTTGCCCATCTTAGACTGTGTGGTCAAAGGAGCATGCGCGAGTTGCTGCAGTGCATCTTGTAGGGAGTACCCGCTACTGGGCATCACCCCATGTAGTTAGTGAAAACGGGGAAGCTTGAAGGTGGTGGATGGGGTGCTGGTGAAGCAGCTGCTCTTCCCTTGGATGGTGTGAAACATCGTGGATAGAGCAATTTTCCACTTTGCTGAGTAGATGCCAGTGTTGTAGCTGTACCAGTGATGTGGCTACTGCTAGAGCACAAGTCTTCAGGACTACTGCCAGAACGTTGCCAGGGCCCATAGCCTTTGCAATATTCAGTGCCTTCAATAATTCCCTGAGGTGACATGGAGTGAACCGAGTTGGCTGAAGACGGGATGCTTCTGATGCCGGGGACTTGAGGAGGAGGCTGAGGTGGATCATCCACGTCTCCCTTCTGGCTGAAGGTGGATACAAATACCCTAGCCTTGCTGACCTCCTGGGATCAGATCAGGTGGGAATAAGGAATGGGAAGGGAAGGCAGTTAACGTGTGGAGGAGGCCGAGATGGATCATCCATTCGGCGGGTCTGTCTGGAGCTGGGTGCAAATACTCCTTACTCTGATCTTCTTGGTCATTGAAGATGGAAACATTTGTGGAGCTTCCTCTTCCCGTTAGCTGTTCAAATGACCACCCCCACTATTCACTTCTGGCAAGACTGCAGAACTTCGATACGATCTGCGGATTGTGGGATCGTTTTGCTCTGTCAACTACTTACTGCTTATGCTGTTTAGCGTACAGCTAGCACTTTGTTGTAGCTCCACCAGGTTGGGACTTCACCTTGAGGCATGCCTGGCGTTGCTCCTCTCTCATCCTGGTCATTAAACCCCTGTCTTCACCACAATGGTAGAATGGGGGCGATATGAGTTTACAGACTGTGGCTGGACGCAATTCAGCTGCCGGTGGCCCTTAGCTCCTCAGTGGTTGCCCAGTTTTGAGCTTTGAAGTCTGCCCTCCGTTTAGCACAGTGGCGGCATCACACGACAACGGTGGTGGTAATTTGGTGGGAGATGAGGGTACATCTGGTGAGCTCACTCGAAGAACTGGCGCCAGCACGTTGGACTGAGTGGGCTCCTTCTGTGCTGCGGTATTCAGGGACTCACTAACAGGATTCTCGGCACGAGGTGGGGAGACATTGGCTTTTTATTCAGGGAGGGCTGGTACAATCACGCATTCGGGTAGGATTAGCACCGATTTAGAAAGCGCCCATCCAGTGCTACAAGGTGAAATTGGGAATTCAGTGGTTGCCACCTCTGAGTGGAGCGCCAGTGGGCTGAGGGGATTTCTGGAGATTACAAACGTACGCGTGAGTGAGGAGCAGGAGGACCCCACCGTTGGACCCTCGGGCTGCTCTAGCATTCATCTACATCTTGGCCGATCTGGTTACAACCGGCCCACGATAAGCTTTCACGGTTTTGCGTATCAAGAACCTCTCAGCCTCTGCTTTCAATAAATTCAGAGACTTGAGCTTCACCAACTTTTGAGGAAGAGAATTCCTAACACTCTCATTCATAGAGTCTTAGAGATGTGCAGTACGGAAGCAGACCCTTCGGTTCATCCATACCGACCAGATATCCTAACCCAATCTTGTCCCATTTGCCAGCACTTGGCCCATATCCCTCCAAACCCTTCCTATTCATGTACCCATCCAGGTGCCTTTTAAATGTTGTAATTGTACCAGCCTCCATCACTTCCTCTGGCAGCTCATTCCATACACGTACCACCCTCTGTGTGAAAAAGTTGCCCCTCAGCTCCCTTTTAAATCTTTCCCCTCTCACCCTAAACCTATGCCCCTCTAGTTCTGGACTCCCCTACCCTGAGGAAAAGACTTTGCCTATTTATCCTATCCATGCCCCTCATGATCTTATAAACCTCGATAAGGTCACCCCTCAGTCTCCTACACTCCAGGGGAAACAGCCCCAGCCTATCCCAATAGCTCAAACCCTCCAATCCCAGTAGCATCCTTGTCAATGTTTTCTGACCCCTTTCAAGTTTCACATTTTTCCTCCAGCTGGGAGAACAATCCTTTTCTCAGATTCCATCACGTGAACCGCAAACTCCGACAGCCTTTTCCCCGATGCTTTCAGATGAATAAATTAAGCTTGCACCTTTTTTTTTTCCGAACACCTATGAACGTTTCTTTTTCCCAAATTGGCTGGCTGCAGTGCCATGGAGATTACAGTGTTATTTCTGGGAAGATTCGAGGGCCAATGCTCAGAGAACTAACAAGTGCCTGAGTGAAATCTGAATTTAAAATAAGGCAGCCTGGTGCGTGACATAAAGGCCTTGTACCATTCGGATTAAAAACAGGAAGGACTTTGTGACTAATTGAAAAGGTCTTGCAATCCAACAGCCTTTACAGTTTTTTCTTGCACATATTCGCTGAGATCTCTGCGCGAAAGCTGTCAATTGTGCAGTGTCTTCACAGTTCCTTATTGCTCATAATTCAGAAGACACTTTGTTCTATATTTCTTAAGTCTGCAGTGAGGACCTCTCTCTCTCTCACACACACACACACACACACACACACACGGATCATTTTCCCCACTCCTGGAATAAACATTGCTCCCTGCACATTTTACCTGTCAATACCTCACTCTAGCTATCTGCTCTCATTTGCACAATTTACTGCACACCTTTAGTGCCAAAGGCAAATCTGGACACACACACTTTCCATTTTGGTCACAGCGTTGAGCCGAGGAGTTGGGAGGTCAGGTTGCAGCGGTAAAGGACATTCATAAGGGCCATTAATGGAATTGTAATCCTGGTTCCCCTGCTGTAGACAAGATGTCGTTCAACTTGAAGAGGTTCGGAAAAGATTCACAAGGATGTTGCCAGGGTTGGAGGGTTTGAGCTACAGGGAGAGGCTGAACAGGCTGGGGCTGTTTTCCCTGGAGCGTCGGAGGCTGAGGGGCGACCTCATAGAGGTTTATAAAATCATGAGGGGCTTGGATAGGGTAAATAGGCAAAGTCTTTTCCCTGGGGTGGGGGAGTCCAGAACCAGAGGGCATAGGTTCAGGGTGAGAGGGGAATGATTTAAAAGAGAGCTAAAGTGCAACTTTTTCACGCAGAGGGTGGTACGCGTATGGAACGAGCTGCCAGAGGGAGTGGTGGAGGCTGGTACAATGACAGCATTTAAAAGGCATCTGGATGGGTATATGAATAGGAAGGGTCTAGAGGGAAATTGGTCAAATGCTGGCAAATATTTCAAGCCTAATTCAGGATATCTGGTCGGAATGGATGAGTTGGACTGAAGGGTCTGTTTCTGTGATCCACCATTTGAGTTCTTGGCCTGAGTAATCAGCCCTTACAGCACACCAACAGTCCCATTTCCATACATTATCCTTGCTTTCCAGTCTCTATCTCTTCTGTAATTTGCCGACATTACGATGCGCTGCCTCCCATTTATATGCACTTTTAAGTCTGTTGACATTCTGTCTTGTGTGATACCTTGTTAGGTGCCTTCTGGAGTCCGTGTAAACTAACTGACTAATTTCCCACCTTCAGTGAGGTACAGGCTGGGGCTTCCCCCGCAGCTCGGAACCCACAGACCCCGCACACTTACTGCAGCTAGTTGTTCACCAGCTCGACGTCTCTCAGGCCCTCGAACCAGTGCTGCCACTCGATACCTGGGCCGCTTGCCTCTGTTTTCAACACGCCTCGTGGCCTGGAGTGGCCACCTGAGGCCGGAGTTGCGTGTTCAGAGGCACGGACGCTACCCGCTGCAACACAAGAGCTCGTTCCAGAGGCTGCTTGCCGAAAAGATAATTCTTTCCGGAGAAAGGGAGGACTGCAGATGCTGGCGATCGGAGCTGAAAAAAGGTGTTGCTGGAAAAGCGCAGCAGGTCAGGCAGCGTCCAAGGAGCAGGGGAATCGACGTTTCGGGCACGAGCCCTTCTTCAGGAATGAGGAAAGTGTGTCCTTTCCAGCAACACACTTTCAGCTCGATAAAGAAAATTCCGCCAGATTCAGTGGAGCAAACTCATGGTGGTTCTCTCTCTCTCCCTCTCTGATCAGTTCACATTAATCTGTGTGCTCAGTCACTCTATCCTTCAGTAGAGATTGCTTTATGTCTCTCTGGACCACAGCGCCAGTCTCCTTCCCTTCACTTAATCAGTAGGAGAGAGACTAGTGTCTTTTTACATAATTTATGTGCTGAGTACGCTCACATGGCCTTCCTCCCAATCTCTCAGCTCAGTGTGATGTCAGCACCCAGGGAAACCTTCCTCTCTCTCCTCCCCTTACAGTCTGCTCCTATATGAGTTTCCCTTATCCCACTGCACAGACTGCCTCCAGTCAGTGGGTCACCAAGCTCTCACGGCTGTGGGAAGACTCCATGGTCTCCTCTGACTCAGGTGGTTTAGCCACAAGGACCAGGAATGTGCCCAGTTTGACCTGCCTCATGCCACTTAGATTAAAGTGGTGCATCTGGCACCCCACCCTCAGAGGCAAAAACGTTGTGGGATCACATCCTGATCCAAAAGACCCGGGTGTCAAGACCTGGGCAAACACCCGCAGGCAAACGTGGAGGCTGGAGGTGGAGGGGAATGGACTCACTGGTAAGCTTAGGACAGACATTATTCCTGAGTTCTGTAGTCACATCCAAGTCAGGATGGTATGAGACTCAGAGATTGCTTGTAGTTATGTGTGAGAGTGTGTTTATATGTGAGTGTGTGTGCGTCTGTGTGTGTGTTTATGTGAGAGTGTGTGCGTCTGTGTGTGTGTGCCTGCATATGTGCGTGTGTGTGAGAGTGCATGTGAGATCGTGTGTGAGTGTGTGTGTATGTGCGTGAGAGTGTGTCAGAGTGAATGTGTGTATGAGTGAATGTGTGTGTGTGAGTGACTGTACAAGTGTGAGAATGCGTGTGCATGTGTGAGAGTGTGTGAGAGATGGGTGCGTGTGTGTAAATGTGTATGTGAGAGTGAATGGGTGTGTGTGAGAGAGTGTGTGTGTGTGTGTGAGAGAGTACGTGTGAGAGCGTGTGTCTGTGAGTGTGAGAATGTGTGTGTCCGTGAGTGTGTGTGTTTGTATACTTGTGTGTGTGTGTAAATGTGTGTCTGTGTGTGTGTGTGAGTGCGTGTGAGACAGGGTGTGAGTGAGAGTGAATGTGTGTGTCTGTGTGAGTGTGTGTGCGTCTGTGTGAGAGGGTGTGCGTGTGTGTGAGTATGTCTGTGTGTGAGAGTTTGCATGTGTGTGTGTCTGTGTGTCTCTGTGTGAGAGTGTGCGCGTGTGTCTGTGTCTGTGTGAGAGTGTGCGCGTGTGTGTGTGTGTCTGTGTGAGAGTGTGCGCGTGTGTGTATGTGTCTGTGTCTGTGTGAGAGTGTGCGCGTGTGTGTATGTGTCTGTGTGAGAGTGTGCGCGTGTGTGTATGTGTCTGTGTCTGTGTGAGAGTGTGCGCGTGTGTGTCTGTGTCTGTGTGAGAGTGTGCGCGTGTGTCTGTGTCTGTGTGAGAGTGTGCGTGTGTGTGTGTGTGTCTGTGTGAGAGTGTGCGCGTGTGTCTGTGTCTGTGTGAGAGTGTGCGCGCGTGTGTGTGTGTGTGTGTCTGTGTGAGAGTGTGCGCGTGTGTCTGTGTCTGTGTGAGAGTGTGCGCGTGTGTCTGTGTCTGTGTGAGAGTGTGCGTGTGTGTGTGTCTGTGTGAGAGTGTGCGCGCGTGTGTGTGTGTGTGTGTCTGTGTGAGAGTGTGCGCGTGTGTCTGTGTGAGAGTGTGCGCGTGTGTCTGTGTCTGTGTGAGAGTGTGCGTGTGTGTGTGTGTGTGTGTGTCTGTGTGAGAGTGCGCGCGTGTGTCTGTGTCTGTGTGAGAGTGTGCGCGTGTGTGTGTGTCTGTGTGTGAGAGTGTCTGTGTGTGTGAGTGTGCTCCTCCTTGTTCCTTTAGATGGGCGATCGGAAGAGGCTGCCAAGGGGGGTGCAATGGTGAGCTGCTGTAGTGCATCCAACAGATGATGCCCACTGCTGCCCGGGGGCACTGGGAGTGAACAGTGAGGGTGGTCAGTGGGCTGTCAGTCAAGTGGGCTAATCCGGCATCGAGTGTTGTGGGTGCTGCACCAATCTGGGTAAGTGCAGACTGTTCCATTAAACCCCTGATTTGGCACAGGCTCACCAGGACATCTCACATGGTGAGGGGACAAGTATTGGGCAGCACCTCATGTTTCCCCTACCTCTCGGTTACAAGCGGGAAGGTGAGTAAAGTCCCTGACCAGAGCCTCACGGCAAATTTACCGGAGAGGGTCCGGGGCATTTGACACATCCTCGGATCAACAGAGACCCTCTGGGGGCTGCCTCCTGTCAGATCATTCTGCCTCAGCCTCAGCTTGGAAAGGGGTCAGCTGGGCATCCATTACTGGTCTGCCTTTGCGACTTGCACAAGTTTGCCCACCTTCTTAGATGCTCCTTGCTCACTTGGCATTGCCATCACTACTCTCCCCCTCCCCCACCGGCCACAGGCTCCACCTCCACCACAACCAAGGAATGGGGACCGCTTGCAGTCCCAGCGGTGGCCAGCACTGCTGGCGGCGCTGCTGGGCATTACCGGACAGCCAATCGGATTAGCCGATAGCTCACCGAGATGGGACTCCCCTCCCCAAGTGAGGGGTAGGAATCCCACCAAAACCCTCAAGAGTTTTAACCGAGTGTGTGCGTGGTTGGGGTGTGGGGAGAGAAACGAGAGGGTTTGTGAATGGCACAAAGCAGGACAGGGAGAGACATGACCAGCCAGAACACGGTGAAGTCACCAAGAGAGAGCAGACTGATAGTGAATTTAACCTGAAGGACAGCATGCCCTCAGGTGAGGGGAGAGGCTGAGAAGGGGAGTTCTTCACAGTGACCTTAGGCAGTAGTAGGAATTGAACCCACTGTGTCACTCTGCATCACAGACTGAGCTAACTGACTCCCCCCCAGGTACCACTGCTGGAGTGGAGCGTTGGAGACTGAGGGGTGACCTTATAGAGGTTTATAAAATCATGAGGGGCATGGATAGGGTAAATAGGCAAAGTCTTTTCCCTGGGGTCGGGGAGTCCAGAACTAGAGGGTATAGGTTTAGGGTGAGAGGGGAAAGATATAAAAGAGACCTAAGGGGCAACTTTTTCACCCAGAGGGTGGTACGTGTGTGGAATGAGCTGCCAGAGGATGTGGTGGAGGCTGGTACAATGGCAACATTTAAGAGGCATTTGGATGGGTATATGAGTAGGAAGGGTTTGGAGGGATATGGGCCGGGTGCTGGGGAATGGGACTAGACTGGGTTGGGATACCTGGTCAGCATTGACAAGTGGGACCGAAGGGACCATTTCCGTGCTGTACATCTCTATGACTCTGGGAAGCTGTCTCAGTTAACGTTGCTGATGTAGTTAACAATTCCCAGGGGCGGGAGCATACGCGAGAAAGGTATGCGTTGAACAGTGCATCACAGGAAGCAGGCATTCAGCCCATCATGGCTAGGTCAGCTCTTTGAAGGAGCTGCTTAATTAGTTCCATGTTCCCCAAAAGCCCAGCGATTGTGCGAAACGCCTTGGGAACAGTGCGGCACATTAACAGCACTGACATAAATTGCTGTATCACTTGAGTGAGTGTCTCAAGGGCCGGTTTAGAATCGACCCACATGACAATGGGCTGTGATTATTAACCTGACCTGAACAGTTGAAGGAGGTGAAGGGGGAAATGAAGAACAAACGGCCCTCGCAGCATCCGAGCTCGGTAATGAGCTGGACGGACATTCCCAGGAGGAGGTGGCTGCGCTCTGTGAGCGGCCCAGAGGTCTGGTCAGTGGGCCAGGGAAGGGATCTTACCAGCTCATGTAACACAGCCGCCTCCCCTCATGGTATGTTTATTGTACTTAACTGTGAATGGGGGATGGGGAGAGAGGTTAATCCCCTCCACTGGGAACAAGCTGCCCGGTGTCTGACTGTGGAGGGTCGGGGGGTTTGGAGGAAGTGATGGGAGGATAAAGCGTATTCAGAGAATTCTTACTTTTTGGCACAGGTGAGAGCAGGTTGCTGTGTAAAAGTGAGGCGTTCGGTGGAATTGTACCACTGTCTGAAATCCTGACCAGAGGCTGTTTTCTTATTACATTTGACATTTTCTTGTCTTCATTTTCATGTCCTATTATAAACGTTTTCATCCATTTGTTAACATCAGACAGGTAACATCAGCTGATGCGTCCAATTCAATTGCACAATAGCCATTCAGCCTGTGGGCTGCGTATTCACTGGAAAAGTCTAGGCTCGCTGGACTGACCTTCTGAGAGGGGTCAAGGGACCAGCCCTCCTGCTTCTTGTTCGCTGGCCGTGAGAATGATTGTAAGACCCTCCAGATCGGAGACGGTTACAGAGAACTCGGCCCGGACAATCACAAAGGCCAACCTCCCATCTATAGAAATCCATCGCTGTGAAGGAAAGGCCGCCAGCATTCTCAAAGATCCATCCCACCCTGGCAATGTGTTTCTACAATCTCTACCATCAGGGAGAAGGTACAGAAGCCTGAACACACACACACACACACACACACACACACACACACACACACACACACACACACCAGACGGTTTCGAAACAGTTTCTACCCTCCTGTTGTTAGAATACTGAAGGGACTCACAAACTCTTAATATTCGCCTGTACCTGTGTTTTGGTTTTTGCCACTGTTTCCCTATTAACTATCTACGCTACTAAACTCTGTGATCTGCCTGTATTGCTCGCAAGACAAAGCTTTTCACTGTGCCTCGGTACACGTGACAATAAATTCAATTCAATTCAATTAGCTGCCCACTGTGAATTGCTGTGGAGATAGTGGTATTGAGCAGTCTGCCTGAATCGCTGTGCTCAGAGTCATGTTCCAAAGGGAGCTTGAGAATGTTGTCCGAACAGCACTGAAAGGACAGTAACACTGTTCCATACCTGCAATTATGCATAGCTCGGGAGGGGAACTTGTCGATGGTAAGCATGCAGGCAGGAAGAAACATCACCTGTGCCACAACGTCTTTTGGAACTCAATAGAAATATACTGAACTTTTTACAGGTGCTGACCTCGGAGTGTTTGACGGGATGGTGGAGAAGAAGGCTTTGTTTTGTATCCAGGCAAAGCTGGAGTGTAGATGGTGATACCTAACCCATGGTGTACCTGCTCCAGGAGTGTCTTTTAGGTACACCGTAGGAAGGTCTTTATACAGTCATTGTGTCATAGAGTTATACAGCACAGAAACAGACCCTGTGTTCCAACTCGTCCATGCCAACCAGATATCCTAGTCCCATTTTCCAGCACTTGGCCCATATCCCTCTTAAACCCTTCCTATTCATATACCCATCCAGATAACTTTTAAATGTTGCAATTGTACCAGCTTCCACCATTTCCTCTGGCAGCTCATTCCATACACGCACCACCCTCTGTGTGAAAACATTGTCCTGCTTAAATCTTTCCCCTCTCACCTAAAACGTATGCTCTTCAGTTTTGGGTTGACTTACCCTAGAGAAAACACCTTGACTATTTACCTGATCCATACCCCCTCATGATTTTGTAAACCTCTATAAGGTCACCCCTCAGCCTCCGATGCTCCAGGGAAAACAGCCCCAGCCTGTTCAGCCTCTCCCTGTCGCTCAAATCCTCCAACCCTGGCAACATCCTTGTAAATCTTCTCTGAACCCTTTCAACTTTTTCAACATTCTTCCATATAGCTGAGAGACCAAAACTGATTGCAGCATTCCAAAAGTAGACTAAGCAACACCTTGTACAGCTGCAACATGACCTCCCAATTCCTGTACTCAATGCATTGTGTATCTAACCTTCCCTGGGAGTGTTTGATGGGACAGATAAAAGGAAGCTTTACTCCATATCTCAACTGTGCTGTAGCTTGTACTAGAAGAATTTAATGGAGAGCATGTAGAGAGAGCTTTACTCTGTATCTAACCCCGTGCTGTCCCTGTCCTGGGAGTGTTTGATGGGGGACAGTATAGAGGGAGCTTTACTCCATATCTAACCTCGTGCTGTCCCTATCCTGGGAGTGTTTGATGGGGGGACAGTGTAGAGAGAGCTTTACTCTGTATCTAACCCTGTGCTGTCCCTGTCCTGGGAGTATTTGATGGGGGAGAGTGTAGAGAGAGCTTTACTCTGTATCTAACCCCATGCTGTCCCTGTCCTGGGAGTGTTTGATGGGGGACAGTGTAGAGAGAGCTTTACTCTGTATCTAACCCTGTGCTGTCCCTGCCCTGGGAGTAGTTGATGGGGGACAGTGTAGAGAGAGCTTTACTCTGTATCTAACCCTGTGCTGTCCCTGTCCTGGGAGTATTTGATGGGGGACAGTGTAGAGAGAGCTTTACTCTGTATCTAACCCTGTGCTGTCCCTGTCCTGGGAGTATTTGATGGGGGACAGTGTAGAGAGAGCTTTACTCTGTATCTAACCCTGTGCTGTCCCTATCCTGGGAGTGTTTGATGGGGGACAATGTAGAGAGAGCTTTACTCTGTATCTAACCCTCTGCTGTCCCTGTCCTGGGAGTGTTTGATGGGGACAGTATAGAGGGACCTTTACTCTGTATCTAACCCCATGCTGTCCCTGTCCTGGGACAGTTTGATGGGAGTGGGTAGAGGGAACACCATGCTTTCTGAAGGAAAGCAAGTTTTTGTGGTTTGATATTAACCTCTCAAAGCTTTCAACAGACACCAAGAACCAATGGAGCTATAAATTCTGTGTCTTATGATCCTGCTCCACAACCACCCGATGAAGGAGCAGCGCTCTGAAAGCTAGTGCCTCCAAACAAACCTGTTGGACTGCAACCTGGTGTTGGGTGATTTTTAACAATGGAGAGAATTCAACTGAAACTCTATTGATTGTGACTGTTATGATTTTGCATCAAGTAGCCTGGATGCTCGTTCCTAAAAGCATTGTGGGTGTACAGCAGATGGACTGCTGGAATTCTAGAAGGCCGCTCACCATTCGCATTCCAGCGACATTAAAAACTTGGACGACAAATGCTCCTCTTGCCAGTGAGGCCCACATAGTGTAAACAAGTAAAATAGAATGATGAATAGTTACTGAGCATACAGCACTCTCCAGCTCAGCACTCTGTAATTTCATTGGATTGCTCCTCTGAGTGCAGCTGGTTTGAATATGTAAATTATTAATCCCCCCCCTCCCCACAACCAGCCCCTGGGGCCCACCATCTATTATTCACAGCATCGTGACCATCATCATTCTGCAGCCATTGCTATTACACCTCCCTGGACACACTGTGATGTACCTTACAGCTCGATATGTCTCAGGTGGTATGCATCTCCTGTAATGTTGGGGAAAGACCTCAGCCTGGGGTCTTCCTGAAGTTAAAATGGGGGGGGGGTCTGCTCGGTTATCGGACCCTCCTGGTGTCTCTAACGCATGTCAATGTAAGCTGGTTCAAGTAAAAGATTCTTTTGGTTTATTTGGATCGAGTCAAACTGCAATGTTTCCCTGATATACTACCGTACAGAACCGAATTGCATTTGTGACTATGTATATACGAAGGCATTTTTTATTAATAAAGTAAATTTTGAAATTAAAAAAAATTGTATTTCAATCTCAGAGTGGATAGAGTCAAACGCGAATGTTTGTTTCCCTGATATGCTACTGTACAGATCCAAACTGTGTCAGGGACCTGGCATGCACATAAAGGTACTTTTATAAATGAAGCATACTTTTGAAATAAATAGATAAAATTCAATCTCTAACTCTGTGGTTTGTGTCAAGGTTTGTCCCAAGCAGCTCCGTGACTCCGTGCTCTCCGGGCTATTCCCCAGGACACACACCGAGACAAACATCGACTGTGCGCCTGGAGGACCATCCCCTTGGTGAGAGACGCTCTTTGGTCTGTCCGAAACCTGTCAGTCTTCCAGGGCAAGGAGTTGACCCCGACTGAGTGTTGCGGACTGGCACTTCCCAAGCTCCAGGACTACGTGCTGAGGGACACGCCAAAGCTTGGGGCAGCTGCTACCAAGGGGCAAAGGGGAAAGACCACTGTCTGGGGTCTTCCTACTGAAGGTAAATGGGGTCCATTCAGTTATTGGACCCTCCCAGTGCCTCAAGTACATGTAAATAGTCTCCTGAATAAGAAATGTATTGGGTTTGTTTGTTTTACTCATGTAAAGACTGTACAGAATTGAACTGCTCTGATATCTATGTACGTATGTTATTATGAATAAAGTATTTTTTTGAAATAAAAATTAATTTCAGTCTCTGTATGTGGTGTTTTGGGTAGCTAGCTGTACCCAGTGTGATATTGATTATAGCTTACTGCACCTGTACATTGCAGTTTTCTGAACCCTGTGTGCTTTACTGTATATTACAGGTTTTCCCTGTGATGGGCTTGACAAAGTGCTGTGCCTGGTGTAACATACATTACAGCTGTCAGGACAGGTTGTGATTTCGATTACAGTCTCTACACCTAAGTATGATGTGCCTTTGTTACTGAAGTGAGGTGTATTACACATCCCTGCAAATGGTGTGATTTAGTTTGCAATCTCTGCACCCGATTGTGTGAATCGTGTTACAGTCCTCTGTATCCGGAATGATGTGCGTTTCAGGGTTTGTTTAACTGTTGCGATACGTATCACAGCTCTCTTTACCCAGTACAATATTTATTACAGACCTCAATACGCGAAGTGATGTGGATTACAGTCTCCCTGTACCCAGGACAATATTTAAAACAGACCATTTCATGTTTGAAACCATATTCTGAAGGACCCTGGCTATTGACAATGATTAGATTAGGTTCCCTACAGTGTGGAAACAGGCCCTTCGGCCCAACCAGTCCACACCGACCCTCCGAAGAGTAACCCACCCAGACCCACTCCCCTCTGACTAATGCACCTAACTCTATGGGCAATTTAGCATGGGCCAATTCACCTGACCTGCACATCTTTGGACTATGGGAGGAAATCAGAGCACACCCACACAGACACGGGGTGGGTGCAAACTCCACCCAGACAATTGCCCGAGGCGGGAATTGAACCGGGGACCCTGGTGCTGTGAGGCAGCAGTGCTAACCACTGAACCACCGTGCCACTGCCATCTCCTGGTGGTCAACAGAGATTCAAAGGTATATTGCCTGGGATTGAAAGTCTGAGTGATGTGAAAAGCCTGGATTGGCTTTGTTTGTTTTCCCTGGAGCAGATGAGGCTGAAGGGGGAATTGGATCGAAGGATATGAAATTACGAGAGGCATGGACAGGATAGATCAGGAGAATCTTTTGCACAATGCAGCTGTGTCTTAGAGCAGAGGGCAGAAATTCAAAGTGAGGACGAAGTGGTTTATCGGGATCTGAGTAAGATCTTTCTTACCCAGAGAGTAGAGGTAATGTGGAACGTGTTGCCTGAGAGGGTGGTGGAGGTAGGTACTCTCATTACCGTTCACAAGCATCTGGCTGAGCATTTAAAACATCAGGGCACACTGACTATGGAACAAGTGCAGGTAAATAGGATTAATGTAGTTTGGTGGTTGTTGGTCAGCATAGATATATTTGGCCGAAGGGCCTGCATGTATACTGCATCACTCTCTATGATTTCAGCACTCGGTGCTGTGTGGATTACAGTCTCTTTGCCCAGTACGATGTGTATTAAAGACCCCAGTACACAGTGTGATGTGGATTACAGTCTCTTTGCCCAGTACGATGTGTATTAAAGACCCCAGTACACAGTGTGATGTGGATTACAGTCCCTGTACCCAGTACAATGTATATTACAGACCCCAGTACACAGTGTGATGTGGATTACAGTCCCTGTACCCAGTACGATGTATATTACAGACCCCAGTACACAGTGGGACATGGATTACAGTCTCTGTACCCAGTACGATGTATATTACAGACCCCAGTACACAGTGGGACGTGGATTACAGTCTCTGCAGCCAGTACAATGTATATTACAGACCCCAGTACACAGTGTGATGTGGATTACAGTCTCTGTACCCAGTACGATGTATATTACAGACCCCAGTACACAGTGTGATGTGGATTACAGTCCCTGTACCCAGTACAATGTATATTACAGACCCCAGTACGCAGTGGGACATGGATTACAGTCTCTGCAGCCAGTACAATGTATATTACAGACCCCAGTACACAGTGTGATCTGGGTTACAGTCCCTGCACCCAGTATGATGTGTATTACAGACCCCAGTACACAGTGCCATGTGGGTTACAGTCTCTGTATCCAGTACGATGTATATTACAGACCCCAGTACACAGTGTGATCTGGGTTACAGTCCCTGAACCCAGTACAATGTATATTACAGACCCCAGTCCACAGTGGGACGTGGATTACAGTCTCTGTACCCAGTACGATGTATATTACAGACCCCAGTCCACAGTGCCATGTGGGTTACAGTCTCTGTATCCAGTACGATGTGTATTACAGACTCTAGTACACAGTGCCATGTGGGTTACAGTCTCTGTATCCAGTACGATGTGTATTACAGACCCCAGTCCACAGTGTGATGTGGATTACAGTCTCTGTATCCAGTACGATGTATATTACAGACCCCAGTACACAGTGTGATGTGGATTACAGTCTCTGTATCTAGTACGATGTATATTACAGACCCCAGTACACAGTGTGATGTGGATTACAGTCCCTGTAGCCAGTACGATGTATATTACAGACCCCAGTACACAGTGTGATCTGGGTTACAGTCTCTATACCCACTACGATGTATATTACAGACCCCAGTACACAGTGTGATCTGGGTTATAGTCCCTGCACCCAGTATGATGTGTATTACAGACCCCAGTACACAGTGCCATGTGGGTTACAGTCTCTGTATCCAGTACGATGTATATTACAGACCCCAGTACACAGTGTGATCTGGGTTACAGTCCCTGAACCCAGTACAATGTATATTACAGACCCTAGTACACAGTGTGATGTGGATTACAGTCCCTGTACCCAGTACGATGTATATTACAGACCCCAGTACACAGTGTGATCTGGGTTACAGTCCCTGAACCCAGTACAATGTATATTACAGACCCCAGTACACAGTGTGATGTGGATTACAGTCCCTGTACCCAGTACGATGTATATTACAGACCCCAGTACACAGTGTGATCTGGGTTACAGTCCCTGTACCCAGTATGACGTATATTATATGATTCTATCCGCTGAATTTAAATGCTCAAGCCACATTTCATTTTCGTCCGATTCTTGTCAGACTGAAAATGTACCACGGTTGCTGTAATGGAGGGGCGGAGGGGTTTACACAGCTGCAGATGCGACTTGCTTTCAGGAGGGCAGTTTTTGTTGAGAGCAAACTGCAGTGCACCCCCTCTCGGCCCAGCCTCTCCCCTCCCCTCCCCACCCAACTCTCCCCCCCCACCCCCCCCCCCCCCCCCCCCCCCCCCCCCCCCGCCCCCACTCCCTTGCCTCTCCTTCAGACTGTTTGTAGTGGGTGCACTGTAGCGTGGTGACTGAAGAGATGCCAACGCCTTCACACATTATTGGACTGTACGCGAGGTGCCGAACAGCCCACAGCACTGGCAGGGCTGTCTGTGACGGTTACCCATCCCTCAGGTCTAGCTCCGTGGCTAACACTCCCACTTCCCAAGGCCATCGGCTCAAGTCCGACACCAATCAGAGAAACACAGCCTGAAATGTCCAGGGTGGGCACCCAGGGAGTGCTTTAACCCCAGGTGCGTCTTTCACATGAGGGGTTAAACTCTAATATTCACAATCACTCTCTACTGTTCACCTCACAAACATAGACATTGCTCGGAGCTGGACAATACTCAGATGTCATTCCTCAGTCTCCCAGCTGATCGTGCAGCTGACCCTGGGTTAAAGGCACCAACCGCCTGCATTAACGTGGCACCTTAACAGACCCCTCTCAGGAACGTTCAGGAGAGCCGAGGACCACCAGTTCGGTCAAAGAGCTGCTTCTGAAGAGCGCTTCAACGAAGGGAAGCGAGGTTTGAGGGGCTAATCGAAGGGTTTAGGGCCCAACACTGCTGTTGGGGTGGTGGGGCAAGTCAAATGGCGGGTCAAAGGAACAACGGTGGCACGGTGGCACAGTGGTTAGCGCTGCTGTCTCACAGCACCAGGGACCCCCGGGTTCAATTCCCGCCTCAGGCAACTGTCCGTGTGGAGTTTGCACATCCTCCCTGCGTCTGCGTGGGTTTCCTCTGGTTTCCTCCCACAGTCCCAAGGTGTGCAGGTCAGGGTGGATTGGCCGTATGTTCAGAGATGTGTAGGTTAGGTGCCTTAGTCAAGAGTAAATATAGAGTAATAGGGTAGGGGAATGGTTCTGGGCGAATTACTCTTCGGAGGGTCGGTGTGGACTTGTTGGGCCGAAGGGCCTGTTTCCACACTGTCAGGAACCTAATCGAATCAAAACTCATTGTGGTTCAGAAACAGGAAGAGGACAAGCTCCAGGCTGACACACTCAGCTGGGGTGCTGCACTGTCAGAGGGGTCATCATTTGGGGGTGGAGGGGAGATAGGGAACTGGTGACCTATCTTGCCCTGTTGGATAGGCTTAAGAAATTCCAAAACACTACAGGGATGAGGGAGTACCACTGCAGATGCTGGAGGTCAGAGGGAAGAAGGAGCAAATCAAAATACGCCCACATTCCTGACGAAGGGCTTATGCTCAAAATGTCGACTCTCCTGCTCCTCGGATGCTGCCTGACCAGCTGTGCTTTTCCCAGCGCCACACCTTTTTGATTCTGCCGCGCAATTACGTCCCTCGCGTGAAAAATAATATCTAAGGCCATTCCGTTTCTCTACGAGGCTTCCGAATCTTTGGAATTCTTGAGCCCGGAGGGTAGCGGCAGCTCAGTCTTTGAGCGCAGTTAGAGGTTGACACATTTTGATGGCCGCTGCCCCCCAAATGGTTATGAAAGGAAGGGGGAAACGGAGCGTCTGACCCTGCGCCATCGTTTTGAACGGCGGGGAGCCGCACCCGACGGGCTGAATGGCCGCCTGCTGTTCACAGGTTCCTATTCTCGAGTCGGGCCGTTACCATATTGTGGCTTTGCGGGAGCTTTACCGGACGTAGATTGGCGGCAGCGTTTCCGACACTACAGAGACGGCCCAAGTATTCCACCGGCCCGGAAACACGGGCTGCATCGGCTGAGCTCTCGACAGGCGCCGCATAAACGCAATTGAGTTGAAAAACAAAAAGAAAGCCCCTTTACAGTTGGTGGAATTCTGATGCTACATCAGAACCTCAACACCAAGTGAACAGCGACAGTCTCCATTTTTAACTCCTGCCAAAGGTTAGTCAGGTCACCGGGGAATAACTAAAATAGAGACAAAGGCGCACTGATAACAAGGCCGACAATACAATTGATTTAATGGTCACACTCGAAACAGGGTATCTCTGGCCTACATTACCACTACACCTGGAAATGTCTGCGCACAGATCTCTGAAGTAAACAACTGACAAAAGGGGTCAGGGACCAGTTCTTACAACTTGGTGTGGAGTCCTCGCAGTCAATTCCCCTTCTCCCTCACCCCACCCCTGTTCTCATGTGATGAAACCCTTGCCACACAACAACACTCAAGAACGACGCACGGTGGCTCAGTGGGTAGCACTGCCGCCTCCCAGCGCCAGGGACCCGGGTTCGATCCCAGCTTCGGGGCGCCTGTCCGTGTGGAGTTTGCACATCCTCCCCGTGTCTGCGTGGGTTTCCTCCGGGTGTGCCGGTTTCCTCCCACAGTCCAAAGGTGCGCAGGTTAGGGGAGCTGACCATGCTAAATTGTCCCATAGTGTTCAGGGATGTTAGGTGCACTAGTCAGGAGTAAATGTAGGATGATAGGGTAGGGGAATGGGTCTGGATGGATTGCTCTTCGGAGGGTTGGTGTTGGGCCGAAGGGCCTGTTTCCACACTGTAGGGATTCTATATCTTCTATAAAAGCTCTATACCATGCAGGACCATGGCAGCACATCCACTCCTTCCATCACTGATCGTAGGATCGCTACAGCGGCGAAGCAGGCCATTCAGCCCATCGAGTGACGCCCGACTTCTGCACCTGTCTACCACCTACAAGAGGTACCGCAGAAATCACCTTCGATGACACTGCCTGAAACCACTACCACCTAAAAGGACAAGGGTAGCAGATACAGCAGAACCCCCTAAACTGTGCTTCACGCCAATCCCCATCCTGACTGGGAAATCTGTCACTGCACCTTCACTTAAACTGGGCCAAAGTCCGGTGCGGATTCGTCTACACCAACCAGACTGCAGCGGTTCAAGAAGGCAGCTTCTCGAGGGCAACTGGGGACGGGACAGTAAACCCTGGCCCATCCAGCGATGCTGACGACACGGGAGAATGAGGAGAAAAGGCTTTCCCCTATTCAAACGCACCTTTAGGTTCACCCACCTTTCTCTTCTTATAATTGTCATGCCCTGTACCATCAAGAGCAGTACGGGGGAAGAGAGGGAAACACAAAAGGAATGAATTGGGAACTCAGTGCCTAGCAATGCAGCATCCAAAGGGTTAAAGCTGCCAGAAGGAACCATGAGTGATTGACAGCTTAATGCACATTAATAGAAAATAATCTTTACAGTCAGGATGCATCGTGCACCCACTCACGTAATTTTCATCTTTCGCCACCCCCCCCCCCCCTTTCAGAATGCACTGCGTTTTAGCAAAGTTTGATTTCTATCTGCAGGACTAAAGGTTGGGGTTGGGCAAGGTATTTATGAAACATTCCCTGTACCATGGAAGCAGTGTTTAACCCTGTCAGATGGCTAACATGGGTGATTTCGGGGCTGCCCACAATCCTCAGTTTCTTGTTCAGCGGAGCTGAAAGTGAATACTGAGAAGCCTTGTCTGCGGCTTGGTCGTTCTGTCAATAAACAATACGTGTGCTGAACAGGGCGAAGGCGAGAACAAGCAGCCGGTGGTGTACCAGAGACAGACGAGAGAGAGAGGTTCACTGAAAGAGAGAGAGAGAGAGACTGAAAATAGGGACAGAGAAAGAGAGAGAGAGAGACACACACACACACACACACAGACAAGGAGAAAGAGATAGGAAACAGAGACAGATGGAGAGAGAGAGAGAGGAGGGGAGAAAAACAGAGAGAAAAGAGAGACACAGGGAAAGACAGAGAGAGAGAGAGATGGAGAGAGAGAGAGACATAGAGGAAGAGAGAGAGAGGGGGGGGGAGGAGAGAAAGACAGAGAGAAACCAGAAACACAGAGAAAGACCGAGAGAGAGAGAGAGAGGCAGCAAGAGGGGGAGATAGAGAGAGACAGACACATCGACTGGGAGGTAGAGAGAGGGAAAACAGAGATAGATGGGGGGGAGAGAGAGGGGGGGGGAGGAGAGAAAGACAGAGGGAAAACAGGGACACAGAGAAAGACAGAGGGAGAGACAGATAGACATAGACTGGGTGATAGAGACAGTGAAAAGAGAGACAGATAGAGAGAGAGTGACATAGAGAGAGAGAGAGACAGAGACAGAGACACAGAGACTGGGATAAAGAGAGAAAAAAAACAGATGGAGATACACACATTGAACAAGAGAAATTCACAGAGAGAGAGCAAATAGACATAGAGAGACAGACAGGGAGATGGAGAGAGACAACAGGGGCAGATGGAGATACACACAGAGACACAGAAAGAGAGAGAGATTTACAGAGCTGGGGAAGGGGACAGAAAACAGAGACTGAGACACTGAAGACAGGCAGAAATAGAGAGACAGAGAGAGAGAGAGAGTGCAAATAAATGTATAAAGGCACAGAGAGTAACACATAAATAAGCAGAAAAAAAATAGACCCAGAGGGAGAAAAAACGGAAGGACAGAGAGAGAAATAAAAAGGTATAGAGAGGGAGGGAGGGATTGAAGGACAGCGAAAGAAAATAAAGAGACATAGAGAGGGAGAAAGAGAGTGGGGGGGAGACAGAAAGGGGCGCAGCAAAAGACGGAGACTGACAGAGAGAGAGAGAGAGAGAGAGAAAGAGAAAGAGAGACAGCCTGAGAGAATGGAAATGGAGAGGCAGAGAGAGAGAGGATAAAGAAAGAAAAAGGGCAAGGTGAGAGAGAGAAAAAGAGGAACACTGACAGACAGAGACATACAGAGAGGGGGTGTGTGCAGGGGAAAGCAGGCAGAAACAAAGGAGACAGAGGAAAAGAGAGAGAGAGAGGGGGGAATCTGATTATTACAACTGTCTTCGAAAAGGTCTGGGAGTCACATCCACTCCAGTGCAGTCCAGTCTGGTGACAGTGCAGCGAGATTGTAACATCTCCTTAGAAAGGGAACAACACAGGGGATACCCAGTAATCTGAATGCATTTATACCCCCTAGAGAGAGAGCGAGAGAAGAGGGGGATATCCAGGCAGTGACCGGTGGGGATGAGCCCTCTATCTAGGGGGCACACCATCTATTTTGAAACAAAACTTGCTACTGGGGTTGACATCTAAACATCCTCACGGTCCCCCCCCCCTCTGCAAAATCGACAGGGGCTTTTTCAACCCTCCCTCTCCCAGCACAGCCCCCGACCCCAGTCAAAAACACAGAGAGAGAGAGAGTGAGTGTGTGTGTGTGTGTGTATGTGTGGATGTGAGTGTGTGTGTGTGTGTGTGTGTGTGTGTGTGAGACTCTGACCCAGTCTCACTCCAGCGTTGGCAGTACTGTAAGGAGCTCCTTACCTTGCTGTCGTGGTAGATGAGTTGCAGCTCATAGTCCCGCAGAATGTCCGAGCGGTTGTTGACGTCCCGGAGGGCCATCTGTGCTGCCGGGAGACAGGCCTGTCCCCCCGGCCAGCCTCCGCTCATGGGGAACAGGGCTCCGATGTACAGGGTCTGCTTGCTGCCTACAGAGAGAGGGAGAAGGCTCAGCGCCAGCAGTAACACGCTCCCCCGACTCTGGGCCATTGCTGTTGCTGCTGCTGCTGCTGCTGCTTCTCTTACTGCTGTCAACTCGCTCGCTCGCTCAGCTACCTCTTCCCTCCCCCTCCCCCGCTCCCTGTCCCTGTCCCTGTCCCTGTCGGGGATGTTCAGAACCCCCGGTACATGTTCCTCATCCCCAGGCTCTGAGTCTGTGTCCCAGTCAGAACAGCAGCAGCAGCAGGAACAGGAACAGCAGACAGCTCCATCTTACTGCAGCCTGGTGATGTCACTCAGTGCACATACATACACACACACTCATACACACTCATATACACACACTCATATACACATACACACACACACTCACATCCACACACTCATATACACACACACACACTCATACACACACACACACTCACATCCACACACTCATATACACATACACACACACACTCACATCCACACACTCATATACACACACACACACTCATACACACACACACACTCATATACACACACACTCACATCCACACACTCATATACACATACACACACACACTCACATCCACACACTCATATACACACACACACACACACTCACATCCACACACTCATATACACACACACACACACACTCACATCCACACACTCATATACACACACACACACACACTCACATCCACACACTCATATACACACACACACACTCATACACACACACACACACTCATACACACACACACTCATACACACACACACTCATATACACACACACTCATATACACACACACACACACACACACTCATACACACACACACACACACACACACACACACACACACACACTCATATACACACACACACTCATATACACACACACACACTCATACACACACACACTCATATATATACACACACACACTCATATACACACTCACACACATATATATACACACACACACACTCATATACACACACTCATATACACACACAATCATATACACACACTCACACACTCATATACATACACACACACACTCATATACACACACTCACACACTCATATACATACACACACACACTCATATACATACACACACACACTCATATACACACACACACTCATATACACACACAATCATATACACACACACACTCATATACACACACACACACACACTCATATACACACATACACACACATCCTCACACACACTCATATACACACACACATACACACACACACTCACATACATATACACACATACTCATACACACACACATACACACACACACATACTCATACACACACACATACACATACTCATATATACATACACACATACACACACTCGTATACACACACACACACTCATATATACATACACATAAACACACACACATATATACATACACATACACTCACACACACTCATATACACACACATTCATATATACACACACACACTCACATACACACACACACACACTCATATACACACACACACTCACATACACACATACAAACACTCACACACACTCATATACACACACTCACACTCACATACACACTCATATACACACTCACATACACACACACACTCACACATACACTCACATACACACACACACACACTCACACACACACACACATACACACACTCACACACACACTCACTCATATACACACTCACATACACACACACACTCATATACACACTCACACACACACACACATACTCACATACACACACACATTCACTCACATACACACACATCCTCACACACACATACACACACACACACATTCACATAGACACACACACTCACATACACACATATACACTCACATACACACACTCACACACACTCACATATACACACACACTTACTCACATATACACACACTCACATTCACACACTCACACATACACACAGTCACACACTCACATCCTCACACACACACTCACTCACACACACTCACTCATCACATACACAGTCACACAGTCACACTCACTCATCCTCACACACACACATACTCACACACACTCATATACATACACACACATATACATACACACACACATATACATACACTCACACACACACTCACATACACACACACACTCATATACACACACACACTCATATACACACTCACACTCATACACACATACATACAAACACACGTACACTCACACACACTCATATACACACACACTCACACACACACACTCACATACACTCACACACACACTCACTCACATATACACACACACTTACTCACATATACACACACTCACAGTCACACACTCACATCCTCACACACACACACTCACTCACACACACACATTCACATACACTCACTCATCACATACACAGTCACACACAGTCACACTCACTCATCCTCACACACTCACACACACATACACTCACATACACACACAAACACGCACTCACATACACACAGATTCACACACGTACGCACACTCACATACACACGCTCACTCACATACAGGCACACACACACACGCACTCACATCCTCACACACAGTCACAGTCACACACACTCACATACACACACACACACATACATACAGTCACACACACACACACACACTCATACACATTCACAGTCACATGCACACACACACACACACTCATACACACACAGTCACACATACTCATACACATCCTCAGTCACACACACACTCATACACGTTCTCACACACACACACATACACATCCTCACCCTCTCACACACATCCCCACTCACACACACATCCCCACTCACACACACATCCTCACTCACACCCACATACACACACACTCATACACATCCTCACATGCACACTCCTACACATCCCCACTCATACATGTCTTCACTAACACACACACGCACTCACACACTCTCATACACATCCTCACACACAGACACACTCACAGCCTCACACACACACTCACTTGCACACCCACTCACACACACATGCATCCTCACTCTCACTCACACACACAGAGACACTCACACACTCTCATACACATCCTCACACACAGACACACTCACAGCCTCACACACTCACTCGCACACCCACTCTCACACACACAATCACATACACACACCCTCACACACACACACATACACACAGTCACACACACACACGCTCACATACACACACCCAGTCACACACACACACACACACACACAGTCACACACACAATCACATACACACGCACAATCACATACACACATACTCATATACATCCTCAGTCACACACACTCATACACATCCTCACTCTCTCACACACACACACACACACACACTCACATACACACACACTCACACATACTCATATACATCCTCAGTCACACACACACTCATACACATCCTCACACAATCACACACACTCACATCCTCACACACACACACAGTCATATATACACACACACTCACACATACTCATATACATCCTCAGTCTCACACACACACTCATACACATCCTCACTCTCACATACACTCATACATGTTCTCACTCACACACACGCAGACACACACTCACTCACTCACACACTCATACACATCCTCACTCTCTCACACACACATTCTCACTCACACACACAGACACACACTCACACATCCCCAATCACACATACACACGCACACACATCCTCACTCACACACACACATACACACACTCACACACACACCCTCACTCACACACACATACACACACACTCATACACATCCTCACATACACACTCCTACACATCCCCACTCATACATGTCCTCACTCACACACACACACACACACACACACACATATGGATCTTCACTCTCTCTCACACATATCCTCACTCACACACATCCACACACAGACACTCACACACTCTCATACACATCTTCACACACACAAACACACACACACATCCTCACTCTCACTCACACACACATCCTCACACACACACTCTTATACACATCCTCACACACACATACACCCTCACAGACACACATCCTCACATACACAAACACACTCCCGCACATCTTCACACACACATCCTCACACAACCACACACACACATCTCCTCACACACACAGGCAACACTCATACACATCCTCACATACACACTCCTACACATCCCCACTCATACATGTCCTCACTCACACACACACACACACACACACACACATATGGATCTTCACTCTCTCTCACACATATCCTCACTCACACACATCCACACACAGACACTCACACACTCTCATACACATCTTCACACACAGAGACAAACACACACACACATCCTCACTCTCACTCACACACACATCCTCACACACACACTCTTATACACATCCTCACACACACATCCTCACACACACATACACCCTCACAGACACACATCCTCACATACACAAACACACTCCCGCACATCTTCACACACACATCCTCACACAACCACACACACACACACACACATCTCCTCACACACACAGGCAACACTCATACACATCCTCACACACACAGGCACACTCACAGACTCTCATAGCCATCCTCACTCTCACTCACACACACATCCTCACTCACACAGACACACTCACACACATCCTCACACAGACACACACACATCCTCACACACACACACATCCACATCCTCTCACACACACACACATATCCTCACACACACAGACATACTCTCATACACATCCTCTCACACACACACATCCTCACACAGACACACACACCCTCATACACAGACACATACACATCCTCATACACACACACATCCACATCCTCTCACACACACACACTCAAACACATCCTCACTCTCACCCACACACACATATCCTCACACACACAGACATACTCTCATACACATCCTCACACACACACACATCCTCACACAGACACACTCACACACACACACCTTCACACACACACTCCCACACATCCTCATACACACTCTCACACACACACTCATACACAGACACCCACTCATACACAGACGCACACACACTCATACACATCCTCACTCACTCAGACACACACACACTCATACACATCGTCACTCACACACTCTCATACACATTCTCACACACACACACTCTCATACACATCCTCACTCTCACACATCCTCATTCACATACACACACTCATACGCATCCTCACTCACACACACATACCCTCACTCTCACAGACACCCACACTCACACACTTACATACACATCCTCACACACAGACACACTCACACACACATCCTCACACCCATCCTCACACATACATACCCTCACACACACACACACACATCTACACACACACTCTCACACATCCTCACACGCACATCCTCACACACAGACACACACTCATACACATCCTCACTCTCACTCACACACACACACTCACACACATCCTCACACACACAGACACACTCCCACACATCCTCACACACACACTCATACACATCCTCACATACACATCCTCACACAACCACACACACATCCTCACACACACAGACACACACTCATACACATCCTCACTCTCACTCACACACACACGTCCTCACACACACACTCACACATCTTCACACACACACTCACCCACTCTCATACACATCCTCACACACACAGACACACTCACACACTCTCATACACATCCTCACTCTCACACACACACACACTCATACACATCCTCACTCACACATGCATCCTCACACACACTGACACACTCTCATACACATCCTCACTCTCACACACACACACACACACTCATACACATCCTCACTCACACACGCATCCTCACACACACTGACACACTCTCATACACATCCTCACTCACACTCACACTCTCATACACATCCTCACTCACACACACACTCTCATACACATCCTCACACACTCACACTCTCATACACATCCTCACTCACACACACACTCTCATACACATCCTCACACACTCACACTCTCATACACATCCTCACTCACACACACACATTTTCATTCACACACTCTCATACACATCCTCACACACTCACAGTCTCATACACATCCTCACTCACACACACTCTCATACACATCCTCACACACACACACTCTCATACACATCCTCACACACACACACTCTCATACACATCCTCACTCACACACACACATTTTCATTCACACACTCTCATACACATCCTCACACACTCACACTCTCATACACATCCCCACTCACACACACACTCTCATACACATCCTCACACACATACACTCTCATACACATCCTCACACACACACTCTCATACACATCCTCACTCTCACACACACTCCCATACACATCCTCACTCTCACACACACTCTCATACACATCCTCACTCACACACACACTCTCATACACATCCTCACTCACACACACACTCTCATACACATCCTCACTCACACACACACTCTCATACACATCCTCACACACACTGACACACTCTCATACACATCCTCACTCACACATACACTCTCATACACATCCTCACTCACACACACACTCTCATACACATCCTCACTCACACACACACTCTCATACACATCCTCACTCACTCACAGTCTCATACACATCCTCACTCACACACACTCTCATACACATCCTCACTCACACACACACTCTCATACACATCCTCACACACTCACACTCTCATACACATCCTCACTCACACACACACTCTCATACACATCCTCACACATACACATCCTCACTCACACACACACTCTCATACACATCCTCACTCACACACACACTCTCATACACATCCTCACACACATACACTCTCATACACATCCTCACACACACACTCTCATACACATCCTCACTCTCACACACTCCCATACACATCCTCACTCACACACACACTCTCATACACATCCTCACTCACACACACACTCTCATACACATCCTCACACACACTGACACACTCTCATACACATCCTCACTCACACACACACTCTCATACACATCCTCACTCACACACTCTCATACACATCCTCACTCACACACACACTCTCATACACATCCTCACACATACACATCCTCACTCACACACACACTCTCATACACATCCTCACACATACACATCCTCACTCACACACACACTCTCATACACATCCTCACTCACACACACACTCTCATACACATCCTCACACACTCACACTCTCATACACATCCTCACTCACACATACACTCTCATACACATCCTCACTCACACACACACTCTCATACACATCCTCACTCACACACACACTCTCATACACATCCTCACTCACACACACACTCTCATACACATTCTCACTCACACACACACTCTCATACACATCCTCACTCACACACACACTCTCATACACATCCTCACTCACACACACACTCTCATACACATCCTCACTCTCACACACACTCTCATACACATCCTCACACACACTGACACACTCTCATACACATCCTCACTCACACACACACTCTCATACACATCCTCACTCACACACACACTCTCATACACATCCTCACACATACACATCCTCACTCACACACACACTCTCATACACATCCTCACACATACACATCCTCACTCACACACACACTCTCATACACATCCTCACTCACACACACACTCTCATACACATCCTCACTCACACATACACTCTCATACACATCCTCACTCACACACACACTCTCATACACATCCTCACTCACACACACACTCTCATACACATCCTCACTCACACACACACTCTCATACACATCCTCACTCACACACACACTCTCATACACATCCTCACTCACACACACACTCTCATACACATTCTCACTCACACACACACTCTCATACACATCCTCACTCACACACACACTCTCATACACATCCTCACTCACACACACACTCTCATACACATCCTCACTCTCACACACACTCTCATACACATCCTCACACACACTGACACACTCTCATACACATCCTCACTCACACACACACTCTCATACACATCCTCACTCACACACACACTCTCATACACATCCTCACACATACACATCCTCACTCACACACACACTCTCATACACATCCTCACACATACACATCCTCACTCACACACACACTCTCATACACATCCTCACTCACACACACACTCTCATACACATCCTCACACACTCACACTCTCATACACATCCTCACTCACACATACACTCTCATACACATCCTCACTCACACACACACTCTCATACACATCCTCACTCACACACACACTCTCATACACATCCTCACTCACACACACACTCTCATACACATTCTCACTCACACACACACTCTCATACACATCCTCACTCACACACACACTCTCATACACATCCTCACTCTCACACACACTCTCATACACATCCTCACACACACTGACACACTCTCATACACATCCTCACTCACACATACACTCTCATACACATCCTCACTCACACACACACTCTCATACACATCCTCACTCACACACACACTCTCATACACATCCTCACACACTCACACTCTCATACACATCCTCACTCTCACACACACTCTCATACACATCCTCACTCACACACACACTCTCATACACATCCTCACTCACACACACTCTCATACACATCCTCACTCACACACACACATTTTCATTCACACACTCTCATACACATCCTCACACACTCACACTCTCATACACATCCTCACTCACACACACACTCTCATACACATCCTCACTCACACACACACTCTCATACACATCCTCACTCACACACACACTCTCATACACATCCTCACTCACACACACACTCTCATACACATCCTCACTCACACACACACTCTCATACACATCCTCACTCACACACACACTCTCATACACATCCTCACACACTCACACTCTCATACACATCCTCACTCACACACACACACACTCTCATACACATCCTCACTCACACACACACACTCTCATACACATCCTCACTCACACACACACACTCTCATACACATCCTCACTCACACACACTCTCATACACATCCTCACTCACACACACTCTCATACACATCCTCACTCACACACACACTCTCATACACATCCTCACACATACACATCCTCACTCACACACACACTCTCATACACATCCTCACTCACACACACACTCTCATACACATCCTCACTCACACACACACTCTCATACACATCCTCACACACTCACACTCTCATACACATCCTCACTCACACACACACTCTCATACACATCCTCACTCACTCACACTCTCATACACATCCTCACTCACACACACACATTTTCATTCACACACTCTCATACACATCCTCACACACTCACACTCTCATACACATCCTCACTCACACACACACTCTCATACACATCCTCACTCTCACACACAACCTCACACACAGATACATTCTTTCTCTCTCTCACATACACAAGCACACACACACATCCTCACTCTCCCTCTCATTCACAAATACACACATTCTCACACTAACACAGACACACATACACATTCTCACACACTCATCCCCACATTCCCACCTCAGACATACACATGCACGCACACACATCCTCACATACACACATCCCCACTCCCTCAACCTCACAAACACCCACACTCACACACATACTCAAAGTTATCCAGCGACATATCCTTACACACCCATCCTCACACTCACACACAGACACACACATTAGCTCTCTCACACACACACATTATCTCTCACACTGACCCTCATACTCACACACCCATCCTCATACACACACATCCACACACACACAGATCCTTGCACATACACATCTCTCTCTCTCTCTCTCACACAGACATACACTCAATCTGACACACAAATATATCTAACATACACACATTCAGAGTTAAACACATACCTACATCTAACACACATACATATTCACAGTTATAGAGTCATAGAGATGTACAGCCCGGAAACAGACCCTTCGGTCCAACCCGTCCTGATAACTTGTTGAGATAAGCTTTACAAACATCTAATCCACACATACACACAGACTGGGCCTACGTTATCTATTGTTTGGAACGATGAGGGGGTATCTCATTAATCCTTGCAGCATTCTCACACAGAACCTCAGGACATATGCAGGAAGGATATTTTCTCGAAATGCAGACACAGACACACACACACACAGACACACATAGACACAGACACACACACACTCACAAAGATCACATACACATGTGCAGTGCAATCAGACATAGATGCTGACAGAATCATTCCCATACATAAGACTGTTGCATATCATGGCTAGAATGGGCTGAATGGTCTCCTGTGCTGTGACCATTCTATTATATACATCACACAGACAGACATGCAGAAATAGAAGCACAAACATATACACAGATGTATATATATACACATATATACATATGAGGACAAAAACATACAGTGATAGTTATGGGCTGGTGCTATGGCAAATTAGTGCAGAGATACAGAAATACATGCATACGCTGAGACACATTAACCTGTACGTGATGGGGGATAAACACGATAAGTAAAGATTTAACACCACTGTCATCATTCCTCTGTCGGCCAGCACGGACGTTAACCCATTCTTTCTACATGTGTGAACAGCAGTAACACAATAACAGAGCATTGTCATCTTAAATGTCTGTCACTCCCAACCCCAATACTAATTGTCAGTTAGTTTCATAAGGGTGAGGGGATACAAAGACAGCTAATCATTCACACACACACACACACAGGCTGCAGTGAGCAGCCAGATTCCCTCCAATGACTATCCCTAGTGACACCAGAAGACTGGCTTCAAGAATGCTTTTATAATGCTTCTTCAGTTATCAACTCCAGCAGGTTACCCTGTTAATTTGTGTCGTTGGCAGAACTCGCCTGAACCATGTTCAGCAACAGAAATTTATGTATTTATAAGATGACAACTGGCCAAACCTCAGAAATACTACACGAGCAAGTCAGAGGCTGGGACTTCTCAGCAGATACACACTTCTTGACCCTCTGTCCACGGCCAGCAAGGCTCAGGCCACTTGCCTGGATGGGGGCAGCTCCAACCACACTCAGGAAGCCTGACACCATCCAGGACGAAGCAGCCCACTTTGGCACCGCACCCATTACCTGAAGCCTTCACCACCGACGCAGAGTGACAGAGAGGGGGGGGGGGGGTGCAGCGTCTACAAGATGCTCTGTAGCAACTCATCAAGGCTCCTCCAGGAGCACCTTCCAAACCAGTCACCTTCCCCCCCCCCCCGCCCCCCTGAAAGGAAGGTAAGGAACAGGAGTGGGTTCACAACCTGAACTCAATATTTCATCCAGAAGGTCGGAAAGTGTCCCCCTCCACACTTCACGTCAGCTCTGCTGAAGGGTCATCCAGATTGGGAAAGTAAGCTTGCTCTCTCTCTCCTCCGACCTCCCCCCCACCCCCTCCCCCTTCCATGGATGCTGTGATCTCCAGCATTTGTCGTTTGCCCCTCCAGCAGAGGGATCGAACAATAATGGCTGCAGTGGTAAAGGAACACTGCAAATGGCCCTCCAAGCCACACACCATCCTGATTTGGAGTGATATTGCCACTGCTTTGGTTTCAACATCCCAGCACCTTGCTCCCTAACAGCACTCTGGGCATTCCCTATACCACATGGACTGCAGTGATTCAAGAAGGTGGCTCACCACCAACTGTGCTCGGGCAATTCGAGTCATTGAGATGTACAGCACGGAAACAGACCCTTCGGTCCAACCCGTCCATGCCGACCAGATATCCCAACCCAATCTAGTCCCACCTGCCAGCACCCGGCCCATATCCCTCCAAACCCTTCCTATTCATATACCCATCCAAATGCCTGTCAAATGTTGCAATTGTACCAGCCTCCACCACTTCCTCTGGCAGCCCATTCCATACACATACCACCCTCTGCATGAAAAAGTTGCCCCTTGGGTCTCTTTTATATCTTTCCCCTCTCACCCTAAACCTGTGCCCTCTAGTTCTGGACTCCCCCACCCCAGGGAAAAGACTTTGCCTATTTATCCTATCCATGCCCCTCATAATTTTGTAAACCTCTATAAGGTCACCCTTCAGCCTCCGACGCTCCAGGGAAAACAGCCCCAGCCTGTTCAGCCTCTCCCTGTAGCTTAAACCCTCCAACCATGGCAACATCCTTGTAAATCTTTTCTGAACCCTTGCAAGTTTCACAACATCTTTCCGATAGGAAGGAGACCAGAATTGCACACAATATTCCAACAGTGGCCTAACCAATGTCCTGTACAGCCGCAACATGACCCCCCAACATCTTTACTCAATTAGGATTGGGCAGTACCAGCAGCACAAGATTGAATAAATAAAATCTGCTATTTTAACAAAAGCATTAATCTCATTAAAATAAACAAGTCGATTCCTCAGTGTAAGCAACAGGAGGAGGGACAGAACAGCACAGTTATTCATTAATATCATAAATGGTCATTTGCAGCTTATGGAGGTGCAGAGATAGAGAGAGAGAGAGACAAACAGGCAGATCAAAGGATATAAACACAAAGGCAGAGAGACACAGAGCAAGCAAGGCACACAGAGGCAAACTGAGATAACCATTCTCTCACACAGGGACATATGAACAGGCCAATGCAGTGACAGAAATTTGAATTGGATTGATTTACTGTCACATGTACCTAAGTACAGTGGAAAGCTTTGTTTACGAGAAGATTATAGTAAGTTAGGACATACAGATCATAGGGTGAAAGAAAAAGTCCACTCAATATAATCATTCACACAGAGGGGCACAGGGAGAGGAGGAATCAATATAGACCCAGGGGATGTATGTAAAGGGATACACATGCAGAAGGAGACACACACAGTCAGACTGAGATAATTACACCCAGAGGAAAGACTGTACAGAGACACAGACACAGATGAAGAGAGACTTACAGGCAGACAAACATTTCGTTAGAAGAACAGACACAGAATATCGGGCACAAGGACATAGACACAGAATACACAGACAGATAATTACATCCATACAATGACATACACGCAGAGACACACAGGTTGAAAGGGAAAATGGCAGGCAGAAATATAAACACAGCAACAGGCAGAAAGTCCCACCTACACAGACAATGATAAAATGCAGAGAGATAGAGATGTAGATGGAGAGGGGGTTGCATGCATGCACACCCCATCAGACAGAGATAATCACATACATACAAAGAAATACAGAGAATAATGAGTTGAACAGATAAGGACATATTCATGGACTCAAACACAAAAATCGAGGCTGGTACTTGAGCACTCTGAGGAATTGCTGTACAGTCAGAGGTGCTGCCTTTTGGGTGAGATGTTGAAACTGATTCCCCAACTACCCTTCCAGGTGGATGGAAAAGATCCAAAGGCACTATTTTTAGGAACCGCAGGCACGTTAACACCAGGGCAATATTCATGCCATAGTCAGCAGTGCAAAACCAGATTGTCTGCTCATTAACACATAGTTCCTTGCAGGAAGTTGCTGTCTGAAAATCTAATCTATCAAGTTTCCTACATGAACCCCACCCCGCAATTAATTTGCTGTGAAGCCCTCCTGAGGCTGTAAATGCAAGTTTTTCTTCTTGTTGTAAGCAGAGTAAAAGATTTTAACACGCATACCGACACACACTGGGACATGTACAGGGATACTGACAGGAGTACAGATGCAGAGAGAACAGACACAAATAGAGAGAGAACTATACTTTCGCTGACTGGGATAGCAAAACAGAGATATAGAATCTCTACAGTGTGGAAGCAGGCCCTTTGGACCAGTAAACCCTCACCAACCCTCCGAAGAGCATCACTCCCTGACCCACCCCCCTACCCTGTCCCTGTAACCCTGCATTCCCCATGGCTAACCCACCCAGCCAGCACCTCCCTGGACACTGTGGACAATTTACCATGACCACAACCCACCTAGCCTGCACATTTGTGGACTGTGAGAGGAAACTACAGCACCTGGAGGAAGTCCACACAGACAGTCACCGTGAGACTGGGACTGAACCCTGGCTCTGTGGGGCAGCAGTGCTAACCACTGAGCCATTGTGCCAGATAGACTTTCACAGGGCAGTAGCTACACTAGAACCAAGAGCAAGGCAGATAGATAAATCATTGATTAAAAACAGAAAGAATTGCGGGTGCTGGGAATTAGCAACATAAACAGAAATTGCTGGAAAAGCTCAGCAGGTCTGGCAGCATCTGTGAAAAGAAAGGATTGCTGGACCTGAAACATTAACTCTGACCTCTCTCTATAGAGAGCTGCCAGAGCTTTTCCAAGATAAATAATCATATGGCAGGAACATGAAAACACAAAAGTATAGATGTAAGTAAGAGTTGTAACACCATTAGACAAACGTCTCATTTGTTATATTCAAACATGTTAGTATTTCAGTTACAAAAGATAGTAGAATCCATACACATTAGACACATGTCTCAATTGTTCATAAATGTTTGCATTTCAGTTAGCAGGATGGCAGTATTCCATGCACACGCTGTGTTAAGTGTTTGGATGTGCGTTGTCAGCTGGGGTTAAGCGGGGAGTTCTCTCACCTCTGACTCAGCAGCAGCACCACGCAGAAGACTTCAGCACAAGATCTGAGTGATGTGCCAGGGTCTGTCCCAATGGCGCGCTGCACCGTCTTGGGCTGTCGTCTCTTGGACGAGCTGTTAAATCGAGGCCCCCCCCCCCCAGCTGTAGCTCAGTTGGGTAGAAACGCACGCCTCTCTCAGCCTCCAGGTCAAAGTCCCCAAACACCCGGAGCTGAGTTAACAAAAGTCAAGGCTGGCGTGGAGCTAACTGAGGGAACGTCACACTGTTGAAGGTGGCATAATTCAGGTGGGATACCAAGACCCCACCTATCTGTTTGGAACGCTACGAAAGATTCCATGGCAGTACTTTGAAAGGTAACAGGGGTGTCATGGTAAATATTTTTTTCCCCACAGTCAACATTGTCAGGAATAATGGGAAAACGTTAAAGAATACAGAGATATGGCTGCCCTTGGACATGGAACAGAGAGTGGAGGTTCACCATTCATTCATGTCAATGGCCTGACTGACATTTATTGCCTGTCTCTAGTTGCACTGGACTGGCTAGTGTTGAGACGCCCCTTGAAGTGCTGCAGTCTTTGAGGTTCAGAGAGGTGCACGGGAGGTGGTGCATTCCAGGATTTCGAGCCCGTGACCGTGAAGGAATGGCCATAAATTTCCCAAGTCAGAATGGTCTGTGGCTTACAGGGGAAGTCGGCGGGGAAAGGGGCGGGGAGGGTGATGGTATTGTGGTGTCCCCATCTCCCTGTCCTCCTGGCTTATCGCGGCCGTGGCTTTGGAAGGAGGCTGGGTGGGTCACTGCGGTGCGGTTTGCAAATGGCACACACCGCTGCCATGGCGCATCAGTGGTGAAGGGGGGGGTGAAGGATGAATGTGGCAGATGGGGTGCCAAATGAGATGGCTGCTTTGTCCGAGATGGTGCCAAAAGGAGCAGCATATTGGCATGAGTAGACTTCTGATTGGCTAACAGGAAGCTGAAAGTAAGCATAAATGGAGGCTTGTTGGGGTTGGTAGGATAGAATGAGTTTGCCAAAGAAATCAGTGCTGGGGCTTCAACTGTTTGCAACTTATATGTGGTGAAGGGACTGATGGTGACACAAAGATAATGAGGAAAATAAGAAGTGTCTATAAGGAGATTACAGAAAGATATTGCATCGGTTGAGTGGGCAAAGATGTGGCAAATGGAATATAATGTTTCAAAATGTGCAGGAAGAGTAAATAAGAAGCATGTTATCTAAATGGTGAGAGGTCGCAGAGGTCTGACATACAGAGGGATTCATGAGTCACAAAAGGTGCAGGTAAGTCAATGACCTTGTAGACCCAGGTAACGTTCTGGGCACCCAAGTTCAAATCTTACAATAGCTCAATGTGAATCCAATAGAATCTTGTATTTATGGCCTCATGGTTGATGAGAAAACCCCATGTGATTCAGCACTGTCCTTTAGGGAAGGGAGATACCATCTTTACCCGACCTACACGAGATCTCAGATCCAAAGCAGTGTGGCTGACTCTGAACCATCCTGTGAAATTGCCTAACAACTCACTCAGTTGTAATAATTGCCAGCAAATCTCCAAAATGAAATGAGATGAAATGGACCAGCTAACACTGAACTAGGCACTGGAAACACCAACGGCAAAAAAAACACGGCCTGGTCAATCCTGGGCAGTCTTCCTCACTAAAGGAGCTACAGCCAACATTGGGACAGCTATTTCAAAGACAAGTCAAGCAATAGCTCGACATGATTATATTCATGGAATCATACTTCACGGACAATGTCCCAAACATTAACTCTGGCTATGTCCTGTTCCACTGGCAGGACAGAGCCAGCAGAGGTGGTGGCACAGTGGTTACATGTTGGGACAGAGTTGCCCTGGGAATCCTCAACATTGAATCCCATAAAGCCTCGTTGATTGCCATGCATTGCTGCTAGACTGGGTTTATGGACCAACAACTCTGAAGTGAACCAACCACAAATCCTCACCAATCTGCCAGCTGCGAATGCATCTGCCCATGACAGTATCAGTCAGAGTGACCACCGCACCGTCCTAGTGGAGATGAAGGCCTCCTTTCACACTAAGAATACCCTCCATCGTGTTGTGTGGCACCATCACCGTGCTAAACAGGACAGACTTCGAACCGATCTACCAACTCAAGACTGGGCATCTGTGAGGCTCTGTGGGCCATCAACAGCAGCAGAACTGTCCTCCAGCACAATCTGTAACCTCATGGCCTGGCATAGCCCCCCCAATCAACCATTACCATCAAACCACAGGATCAGCCCTGGTTCCATGGAGAGTGCGGGAGGGTATGCCAGGAGCAGCACCTGAAAAATGCGATATCAACCTGGTGAAGCTACCAAACAGAAATACTTGCGTGCCAAACAGCGTAAACAGCGAGTGATAGGCAGACCTGAGTGATCGAATGTTCTGCTGTCCTGTCACTTGCAATTGTGAATGGTGGTGAACAATTAAACAACTCAATGGAGGGGCTGGGTCCACAATTATCTCCGTCAATGATGGGGAGCCCAGCGCATCAGTGCAAAAGGTACGACTGAAGCATTCTGAACAATCTTCAGCCAGAAGTGATGAGTAATGATAATCCATCCCAACCTCCCTCCCGGCCAATTTGATTCAGTCCATGTCACAGCAAGAAATGGGATGAAGCCATTGGATGCTGCAAAGGCTAAGAGACCTGGCAACATTCTGGTAATAAAATTGAAGATGTGTGCTCCAGGACTGGACGCTCCCCCCCCAGTCCAAGCTGTTCCAGTACAGTTACAACACTGGCATCTACCGGACAATGTGGAAAATTGCCCGGGTACGTCCTGTACATAAAAGGTGGGACCAATCCAACCCAGCAAATTACCGCCCCCACCAAGTCTACTCTCCACCATTAAGGTGTCATTAACAGTGCTATTGAGCAGCACCTGCTCAGCAATAACCTGCTCAGTGAGGCCCAGTTTGGGTTCCGTCAGGGCCCACCCAGCTCCTGACCTCATTACAGCCCTGGTTCAAACATGGACAAAAGAGCTGAATCCCAGAGGGGAGGGGAGAGGGACACCCCTTGACACTAAGGCAGCATTTGACAGAGTATGGCATCGAGGAGCCCTGGCAGAATTAGAATCAGTGGGTATCGGTGGGGGGGGGTAAACTCTCTGCTGTTTGGAGTCATATCTGGAACGTAGGAAGATGATCGTTTCTGATGGAGGTCAGTCATCCCAGCTCCAGGACATCTCTGCAGGAGTTCCTCAGGGTAGTGTCCCAGGTCCAACAATCTTCAGCTGCTTCACCAGTGACGTTCCCTCCATCATAAGGTCAGAAGTGGGGATGTTTGCCAATGATTACACAACGTTCAGCACCATTTGGGACTCCTTAGATACTGAAGTGGTGCATTTCCAAATACAACAAGACCTAGACAACATCCAGGTTGGGGCTGACAAGTGGCAAGTAACGTTTACACCACACACTATGACCATCTCCAACAAGAGAGAATCTAACCATTGCCCCCTAACATCACTGAATCCTCCACTATCAACATCCTGGGAATTACCAAGGATCAGAAATTTAACTGGTCTATATTTGACATACAAGAGCAGGTCAAAGGTTAGGAATCCTGCAGCAAGTAACTCACTTCCTGACTCCCCAAAGCCTATGCATTTTCAACAAGGCTCAAGTCAGGACTGTGACACGGAGCCCCATTCTAGCAGCTTTCTCTGTTAGCACTTGGCCAGCCTTATCAGATTAGATTAGATTACTTACAGTGTGGAAACAGGCCCTTCGGCCCAACAAGTCCACACCGACCCACCGAAGCGCAACCCACCCAGACCCATTCCCCTACATTTACCCCTTCACCTAACACTGGGCAATTTAGCATGGCCAATTCACCTGACCTGCACATTTTTGGACTGTGGGAGGAAACCGGAGCACCCGGAGGAAACCCACGCAGACACGGGGAGAATGTGCAAACTCCACACAGTGAGTCGCCTGAGGCGGGAACTGAACCCGGGTCTCTGGCGCTGTGAGGCAGCAGTGCTAACCACTGTGCCACCGTGCCACCCATCAGCTGTGGTCTTGCCAAGCCAGTCCTGGTGATGGATATCAACGTACCCCTGCCAGAGTGTGTGCCCGTGCCTCTTTTGAGCGCTTCCTCCAAATGATGTTTGACATGGAAGAAAAGTATTCCTCAGCTGAGGTTGAGAGGGAGTTTAACTGATAGAGTTCATAATTAGCTAGGGGTTTCATTGACCATGTCTGACCCAATGCCATGTGACTCCATGGGTTCCGGGATCAATGTGGAGGTCTCCCAGTATAACTGTTTCCTGACTGGTGGGACAAGACCTACCCAGGGATGGTGGTGTCTTGGACATTGCCTGTAAGGTATGACTCCATGAATATGCCTCCATCAGGCTGATGCATAATTTGATTATGGGACAGCTCTTCCATTTTCAACACAACCCCCCCACCCCCCCAGATGTTCAGAACAATGACTTGGCAGTGTCGACAGGACAGGGTTAGCCATTATTCTTTCCATGGCCTAGGTCGATTCTAGGTGTCCATCCAGAACAATTCCTTTGTTTAGCCTTTGTTGTGGTTTTGTGGTTAACAAGGGCCAATCCTGAGGGATATTAGAGTCAACCACATTCCTGTAATTTTGGAGTCATATGTGGGCCAGATCAAATGAAGATGACAGATTACTTTCCCAATATTAGGAAGGCAGAAATAATTTTAGTTTTTAGCGCAAGGAAGGTGCAGTTTAGATGTAAGTAAGTCATGTGACTAATGTAAAGGACATCTGTGAGACCAGGGTGACAGTACTGTGTACAATTCAATCAAGTGACCTCAGGAGGGACATATTTGTATTGGGAGCAACTCATAGGTGGTTCAATACACTGATACCTTGGATGGGCAAATGTCAAGCAGTCTGCTTCTTGAACTCTGCATCTGGTCCCTCTTGAATTCTGTGCCTGAGCCAGCCTGCTCTCTGTATCTGACTCCCCTGCTCCCTGTATCTGACGCCCCCTGCTCTCTGTATCTGACTCCCTTGCTCCCTGTATCTGACGCCCCCTGCTCTCTGTATCTGACCCCCCTGCTCCCTGTATCTGACGCCCCTGCTCACTGTATCTGACCAGCCTGCTGTCTATATCTGACCCCCTGCTCTCTGTATTTGACTCCCCCTGCTCTCTGTATCTGAAACCCTGCTCTCTGGATCTGACCCCCTTGCACCCTGTATCTGATCCCCCTGCACTCTGTATCTGACCCTCCCTGCTCTCTGTATCTGACCCCCTGCTCCCTGTATCTAACTCCCCCCTGCTCTCTGTATCTGACGCCCCCTGCTCTCTGTATCTGACGCCCCCTGCACTCTGTATCTGACCCTCCCTGCTCTCTGTATCTGACCCCCTGCTCCCTGTATCTAACTCCCCCCTGCTCTCTGTATCTGACGCCCCTCCTCTCTGTATCTGACGCCCCCTGCTCTCTGTATCTGACGCCCCCTGCTCTCTGTATCTGACGCCCCCTGCTCTCTGTATCTGACGCCCCCTGCTCTCTGTATCTGACGCCCCCTGCTCTCTGTATCTGACGCCCCCTGCTCTCTGTATCTGACGCCCCCTGCTCTCTGTATCTGACGCCCCCTGCTCTCTGTATCTGACGCCCCCTGCTCTCTGTATCTGACGCCCCCTGCTCTCTGTATCTGACGCCCCCTGCTCTCTGTATCTGACGCCCCCTGCTCTCTGTATCTGACGCCCCCTGCTCTCTGTATCTGACGCCCCCTGCTCTCTGTATCTGACGCCCCCTGCTCTCTGTATCTGACGCCCCCTGCTCTCTGTATCTGACGCCCCCTGCTCTCTGTATCTGACGCCCCCTGCTCTCTGTATCTGACGCCCCCTGCTCTCTGTATCTGACGCCCCCTGCTCTCTGTATCTGACGCCCCCTGCTCTCTGTATCTGACGCCCCCTGCTCTCTGTATCTGACGCCCCCTGCTCTCTGTATCTGACGCCCCCTGCTCTCTGTATCTGACGCCCCCTGCTCTCTGTATCTGACGCCCCCTGCTCTCTGTATCTGACGCCCCCTGCTCTCTGTATCTGACGCCCCCTGCTCTCTGTATCTGACGCCCCCTGCTCTCTGTATCTGACGCCCCCTGCTCTCTGTATCTGACGCCCCCTGCTCTCTGTATCTGACGCCCCCTGCTCTCTGTATCTGACGCCCCCTGCTCTCTGTATCTGACGCCCCCTGCTCTCTGTATCTGACGCCCCCTGCTCTCTGTATCTGACGCCCCCTGCTCTCTGTATCTGACGCCCCCTGCTCTCTGTATCTGACGCCCCCTGCTCTCTGTATCTGACGCCCCCTGCTCTCTGTATCTGACGCCCCCTGCTCTCTGTATCTGACGCCCCCTGCTCTCTGTATCTGACGCCCCCTGCTCTCTGTATCTGACGCCCCCTGCTCTCTGTATCTGACGCCCCCTGCTCTCTGTATCTGACGCCCCCTGCTCTCTGTATCTGACGCCCCCTGCTCTCTGTATCTGACGCCCCTCGCTCTCTGTATCTGACGCCCCCTGCTCTCTGTATCTGACGCCCCCTGCTCTCTGTATCTGACCCCCTGCTCTCTGTATCTGACCCCCCCCTGCTCTCTGTATCTGACCCCCTGCTCTCTGTATCTGACTCCCCTGCTCTCTGTATCTGACCCCCCCACACTCTGAATTGACTCCCCCTGCTCTCTGTATCTGACGCCCCCTGCTCTCTGTATCTGACGCCCCCTGCTCTCTGTATCTGACGCCCCCTGCTCTCTGTATCTGACGCCCCCTGCTCTCTGTATCTGACGCCCCCTGCTCTCTGTATCTGACGCCCCTGCTCTCTGTATCTGACGCCCCCTGCTCTCTGTATCTGACCCCCCCACACTCTGAATTGACTCCCCCTGAACTCTGAATCTGACCCTCCCTGCGCTCTGTATCTGATTCCCTGCTCTTTGTATCTGACCCTCCCTGTGCTCTGTATCTGACCCCCTGCACTCTGTATCTAACCCTCCCCGCACTCTGTATCTGAATCTCTGCTCTCTGTATCTGACTCTCCTATGCTCTCTGTATCTGACCCCCCTGATCTGTGCATCTGACCCCTCTGCTCTCTGTATCTGACTTCCCTGCACTCAGTATCTGACCCCCCTGCACTCAGTATCTGACCCCCCTGCACTCAGTATCTGACCCCCCTGCACTCAGTATCTGACCCCCCTGCACTCAGTATCTGACCCCCCTGCACTCAGTATCTGACCCCCCTGCACTCAGTATCTGACCCCCCTGCACTCAGTATCTGACCCCCCTGCACTCAGTATCTGACCCCCCTGCACTCAGTATCTGACCCCCCTGCGCTCAGTATCTGACCCCCCTGCGCTCAGTATCTGACCCCCCTGCGCTCAGTATCTGACCCCCTTGCACTCAGTATCTGACCCCCTTGCACTCAGTATCTGACCCCCTTGCACTCAGTATCTGACCCCCTTGCACTCAGTATCTGACCCCCTTGCACTCAGTATCTGACCCCCTTGCACTCAGTATCTGACCCCCTTGCACTCAGTATCTGACCCCTCTGCTCTCTGTATCTGACTCTCCTATGCTCTCTGTATCCGACCCCCGTGATCTGTGCATCTGACCCCTCTGCTCTCTGTATCTGACCAGCCTGCTCTCTGTATCTGACACCCCTGCACTCAGTATCTGACCAGCCTGCTGTCTGTATCTGACCCCATGCTCTCTGTATCTGACTCCCCCTGCTCTCTGTATCTGACCCTCCTTGCGCTTTGTATCTTTCTCCCCCTGCTCTCTGTATCTAACACCCCCTCACTGCTCTCTGTATCTGACCTTGTCCTCAGTCTGCCCCTGACCCCATCTGCCGTCTGTATCTGACCGCCCTGCACGACATGTGACCCTCTCCTCCAACACTCTATAACTGAGCTCTGCACCCCCTCCCCACACCCCCCCCTCCACACTCTCTGCCTGCTCTCTGCTCACCCCATCTGCAGTCTATTCTTATTCCTCTTCGTTCCCTGAACCTCAGCCCGTCTGAACGCCAACATGGGAGGACATTGACCTTCCCACTTCCCTGAGCTTCTCCGAGTGAGGTTCATCCCCACAGTCCAGGTACTGTGGAGTGATTTAAATGAATTAAAGTCTCCATCATGTTCACCAGAAGAATAGATGATAGAAAGATGGGAGTATTGATCTTAATTAAATATCAACCAGCAGGCTTGGAATCACAAAGAAACACTTCAATACTTCTGCTTTTGAGTAAACACAACAATGCTATAAATATTGATGCAGTAGCAATTGGTATTGACCCACTTACGTAACTTTATATAACTGCGCTGTTACAAGAACAGGCAGAAATATATTAAAATAGAAGCGAAATAGTGTGAATGCTGGAAGTTTGAAAAACACCCCTGAAAAGCTGAGCAGGTCTGACGACAGCAATAGGGAGCTGGGAAGAATCAGTTCTTACACCACTGCAAATGTGACCATTTTCAGAACACCAGCAGAAAAATATTAAACTTCTTCCAAGCACAGGTAACAATCACTTCCGAACACTGTGTACCCCCGTCCGGAGTGAGTGCTGAAATATTCTCGCGATAACGCATTTTGCTGGTAAGACCGTAAGCCGTGGGGACAGGGGTAGGCCATTCAGCCCATCATGTCAGCTCCGCCAGTCAACGAGATCCTTCTTGCCTTTACCCCGTCACCCTCGATCCCCTCGCTGATTTAAAATCTCTCTCTCTCTTCGCCTTGAATATACTTAATGGCCCAGCCTCGACAGCCCTCTGAGAAAGAATTCCACAGATTCACTACCCTCTGAGAGAAGATGTGACCCCCCCTTTATTCTGAGATTATGCCCCTGAACTGCCCCACGAGGGGAACAACCTTTCTGCGTCGACCCTGAAGAATAGTACATATTTCAGTACGGTCACCCTTTGTTCTTCTACATTACTATGATGACAGGCCCAACGTTAAAAATCCCACAACACCAGGTTATAGTCCAACAGGTTTAATTGGAAGCACACTAGCTTTCGGAGTGACGCTCCTTCACCAGGTGGTTGCCTAGGAGCAGCACTCTGAAAGCTAGTGATTCCAATTAAACCTGTTGGACTACAACCTGGTGTTGTGGGATTTTTAATTTTGTACATACTGGCCCAACCTACTCAATGAGACAGTCCCTCCTGACCCCAGTATCAGCCTAGCGAACTTTCCATGCACAATGCCAGTATATCTGCCCTTAGATAACGGGCCCAAAATGGTTCACGGTATTCCAGCTAACTAGTGCTGGGTATAGTTTTAGCGCACAAAAACCTCCCCACTTTCATCTTCCATTCCCTTCGAATTCAAGACCAACATTCCAAACGGCCGACTCAAACACCGTTTTACCCTCGAGAACAGAGCGCTACTGCGCCAGAAGGTGTACTGAGGAACCCAAACATTAACTTTGGTTTCCCTGCTGAGCTTTTCCGGCAACTTCTGTTTTCGCTCCCTCACCCGAAGGTTTTGCAGTGTCCAACACTTGTCTTAGTCCATCAGTGTAGAAGCAAATTACTGCAGATGCTGGAACTTGTACAAAGCATGCTGGAAATCACAGCAGGTCAGGCAGCATCCATGAGACAGATTAGACAGGCAGGAGGAGGCTGGGAGAACACAGCAAGCCAGGCAGCATCAGGAGGTGGGGGAAGTCAACGTTTCGGTGATAATCCTCCTTCAGCTGGCAGATCTCAGCTCTGGTAAAGAGTGATCCAGACTCGAATTGTCAGCTTGCTTCCTCATGCTGCCTGACCCTCCGTGATCTCCAGCCTGTTTTGTTTTCACCACTTTCAGTATTACCGTGCCGCTGATTTTCAGTGCATTAGCGGTTTCATTATAGTGAGGTTCAACACAAGCAGAGGTTGCGTGTTTTGCAGTGCGAGAAGATTCGCAATATCGAGTGTTACTGGGTCGAAAGGTTTTCTGAAATTGTGTTTCAGCTGAGTAGTTGTTTGACAGTCTTAAGCGTTACAGCACCATGAGTTAAGTTGCATTGACATTCACTACATCAGGAATTTCACTGCACCAAGAAATTATGATAGGAGGTTTTAATATCACTCTGCCAGGGACAAGTTTCATCACACCAGGCATACAAGACTATTTTAATAGCATTACAATGTCGAGTTTGAGTACAACCTAACTTTCAGAATATTGAGGTTTAATATTGGTAGGTCTTGCACAATGTTGGCACTTGTATTTCACTGCATTAGGGTCCTCCTATACTAATAAACTCAATTAGGAGTTCAAGATATTTGATGCGGCACTGAAATCAGGATTTTATTGTATTGGAGAGTCATTGTAATGAGGGGTTTCACTGTAAAGTTCTTTACTCAATAATGGTTTCACTGTAAAGGGATGTCACTGTATAAGGGACCTCACTACATTAGGAATTCACGAAGGTATCAGAGGTTTCACTGTCATGGCGGGGGGGGGGGGGTCACTGAAATAGGATTTCCCCAGTGATAGGCGGATGAGTGGGAGCACTGTTTTCATTCACTGTAATTGGTCCAGATGGATCTTGTTCACTGTGAGATCCTTGATTAGGGTGGTTAACCCTGGGCCAATCAGGGAGCCCTGGCTGACCAATATAAACGGGTGATAAGCCGGAAGGTGGGTAGGCCGTCCTGACCACTGTCACCCCGGGCGGGTACCGGGGCGGGCTGCCCTAGAGGTGGTCGAAAGGTGTGTCAGGGCAGACCGAGAACTGGAAGGGGCACGGGGTGGACCGAGAGCCGGAAGGTACATAGGGCGGGCTGTCTTAGAGTGGCCGGAAGGTGGGAGGGACGGGGACTTGCTGGGTCTGTATTGTACACTGTTTATGTAACTGGGTTGGCTTTTATGTACAAATGTCATTGTCGCTGACCTTATATGTGGAACTGGGATTTGGGGTTTGTCCTCCTCTCCCTATAAACTGTTTGAATGGTAGGGTTTGGTGCCTAGCTTTGCTGCTCCTCTCCCTTGTAAAATTGCTGTTGTAAACAGCTGTAAATGTTAACTGTTTTTTGTAAACTGTGTTTTGTAATTTGGTTAATAAAATAAAAAAATAAAAATAAATAAACGGGTGATAAGCCGGAAGGTGGGTAGGCCGTCCTGACCACTGTCACCCCGGGCGGGTACCAGGGCGGGCTGCCCTAGAGGTGGTCGAAAGGTGTGTCAGGGCAGACCGAGAACTGGAAGGGGCACGGGGTGGACCGAGAGCCGGAAGGTACATAGGGCGGGCTGTCTTAGAGTGGCCGGAAGGTGGGAGGGACGGGGACTTGCTGGGTCTGTATTGTACACTGTTTATGTAACTGGGTTGGCTTTTATGTACAAATGTCATTGTCGCTGACCTTATATGTGGAACTGGGATTTGGGGTTTGTCCTCCTCTCCCTATAAACTGTTTGAATGGTAGGGTTTGGTGCCTAGCTTTGCTGCTCCTCTCCCTTGTAAAATTGCTGTTGTAAACAGCTGTAAATGTTAACTGTTTTTTGTAAACTGTGTTTTGTAATTTGGTTAATAAAATTAAAAAAAATATATAAACGGGTGATAATTGAATAAAGATTCGTGCACTTTGTGTCCTTTCACTGTGTCTCACACCTGCGCACACACACCATGGGTGCTGGGGAAAAAATAAGCACTACCGCACTTAGGTGGTAGTGTGGGGGTTACATTAAAAAATATACAAAGAAGAAATAAAAATATAAACAGGGGATTCACTTTGTGTCTTTTAAAAAAAAGAAAAAAAAAATATAACCAGGAGAACGCAGTGTCTACCAACACCCTGGAGTTGTTCAGGGAGAGGTGGGCGCTGCAGAGAGTGGAGTGCATTATTTCCCCCTCCAACTCTATTTTGATTAAAAAAAAATGGGTGATAATTGAATAAAGATTCGTGCACTTTGTGTCCTTTCACTGTGTCTCACACCTGCGCACACACACCATGGGTGCTGGGGAAAAAATAAGCACTACCGCACTTAGGCGGTAGTGTGGGGGAAGAAAAAAAAAGAAAAAGAAAAAAAGAAAAAAAATGGGCGATAGATAAGCACTACTGCAGTTAGGCGGTAGTGTGAGGGTAAGAGAAAAAGAAAAAAAAAAGAAAAAAGAAAAAAGAAAAAAACAAACAGAGGTGTCTGGAGAAGGAGCACATGGTGAAGAAAAATAAAATAAATGGGCGATAGATAAGCACTACTGCAGTTTACACAGGAGATTAGATTTAGAGTCTTGAAAAAAAATATAAATGGTGATATACATAGGTAGTCACTGCCACTTCCACTGGGGCCTGCCTCTGGTCCGGGGGGGGTAGGGGGGGCAGGTGGTGGGGGTGGGGGGGATGTTTTACAACTGGGGCCTGACTCTGGTACTACTGCCTGCGGCCTGCCTTTGCCACTACAGCCTGGGACTTGCCTTAGGGTTTCCCCCAGGACATAAGACCGCCACTCCTGCCTGGGGCCTGCCTCCATGGCTGCTGTCTGGGACTCGCCTAGCCACCAGCCCCCAGACAAAAAAAAAATAAATGGGCGATAGTCCTGTCTGTGCACACCCCTGCCTGGACGGAATTTCACATTGGCCCATGGGAACCTCTACCCCACAATCTGAGCCTCCTCCGGAGTTTTAGTTTCGTCCCTTTCAGGGATGTATCACAACGGGCCCTGTATAGACTGCTGCTGCACACCTTCTCTCTCATCCACCGTCCGGACACACCTTGGCGTGCCCATTTGCCACCGGGCGGTGGGGATCCCCAGTGGAGGGCTCTCTATGCGGGAATCCTCCCCTTTCTCTTGGGGATCTGGGGTGGAGGGTGCTGCATGCAGCAGTCCTCTGCAACTGCAGAGGTTCACGGACTCCCAGCTTGTTCTGTGGCCCTGTGGAGTCCGTGGACCATGTGTATATTGGGTGTGGGCGTTTGCACTCCCTTTTTTTAGTTTTCTGAGAAACCTTCTCCTCTGTTTCTGGCTGCACTTCAGTCCCACGCTCCTGATCTTCGGGCACCCGGTACGGAGGAGGGAGGGCAGGTCCGAAGACCTCCTCGTGGGTCTGCTCCTGGGCCTGGCCAAACTGGCCATCAACAGGTCCAGGCAGCGGGCCGTGGAGGGGGTCGTTAGGGCCGACTGCCTGCCCCTCTTCCGCGGTTACGTTAGAGCCCGGGTGTCCTTGGAGAAGGAGCACGCGGTGTCCACCAACACCCTGGAGTTTGTTCAGGGAGAGGTGGGCGCCCCAGGGAGTGGAGTGTATTATTTCTCCCTCCAACTCTATTTTGATTTAACCTCTGCCCTCCCCTTCACTTTTTCACTCTCAACAAAAAATTTATAAACGGGCAATTTAGAATCTCCTCAGTTCAGGGACTGACTCCGAGCTGGCTGGCTACAGCCAGTGTAACTGTGCACATGTACATAAAAGGTCACTTGGTGACTGGATACCAGCCTCTGTGTAATTTCAGGGTGTCACTGCATTAGACATTCACTGGAACATAGGATTTATCACCATAAGCTGCATTAGTCAGGGTTAAATGTAGGGAATGGGTCTGGGTTTGGGTGGGTTGCTCTTCGGAGGGTCGGTGTGGACTTGTTGGGCCGAAGGGCCTGTTTCCACACTGTAGGGAATCTAATCTAATCTAATCTAATCTAATAAATTGTAGAAGTGATTCCACTGTATGAGGATATTCACTGTATTCGCGGTTTCCCAGGATTATGGGATTTGTTGTGAGAGATGTTCCAAGGTAAGAGGGGTTTATGTATAAGAAGCATTTCACCGCAATACAGTTTTCACTTTAATAAAGGTTACGTATAATAGGAGTCTCAATTAATTATGGGAATCACCAAATTAAGACCTTTTAACTGTAATACAGAAATTCACGAATGATCCTTAGGTAGTGCTTTTTAAATCTATGCCCACTTCCATCCAGAAGGAAAGGGGCAGCAGATAGATGGGTACATCAGCCCCTGCATCTTCCCCTCCAGGCCACTCACCCACCTGACTTGGAAATATATCGGCCGTTCCTTTGGGTCAAAGTCCTGGAATTCCCTCCCTAAGGGCATTGTGGGTCAACCCACAGCAGGTGGACTCCAGAGGTTCAAGAAGGCAGCTCACCCCCCCACCTTCTCAAGGGGTCAACTAGGGACGGGTAATAAATGCTGGGCCCAGCCAGCGTCGCCCACATCCCACAAGTGAATTAACAAACAATATGGCAACCATTGCACCAGGAACTTCAGTTCATGAAGGTTTCACCATCACGAGTGTTTCACTGCACCAGCCCTTTAGCAGAGGAAGTTCCACTGGAAATGGAGTACATTTGGAACACAGATTTCACTGTATTAAATACTTTGCAGTATTATGTGTTTCACTGTATTAATGATTTCATGGGAAGATTAGTTTAATTGTAATAGGGGTTTCACCTGTGACAATACTACATCTTTAAGAGGTGTATTTTGTCTGTTTTTTTTCTTATGAAGACAGGTGGAGACAGAGGTGGAGACAGAGCCAATAAACAACTTGTGAGGCCTTCATGTTTTTTTAAAAGTTGGAACAATAGAAGCAGCCTGCGTGGGTGTGGTACAGAACCAGAATTTTAAGTCGAGCTTGCTGTAGTAGTTACTGAGCCGGTGAAATTGGAGGTGGAAGCCCTTATTCCTCTCTAAGAGCTGGAGTTCTCTCCCTGCTGCTAGAATTGCATGCGAGACAATCTATTTTATTGAATTTGCCTGCATCAAGGGTGTGCTTATGGGATGTTACTATCTTGGAACATGAGTAAATGATTGGTTTATTATTTTGTTAATTGTAAGTCTATCAAAACACTTAAGTCAATTACAGAGTCATACAGTCATATGTACATCACAGAAACAGACTCTTTGGTCCATGCTGAACATAACCCCAAACTAAATTAGCCCCACCTGCTTGAGCCCAGCCCATATCTCTCCAAACCTTTCCTATTCATGTACTTATGCAAATATCTTTTAAATGTCATAACTGTACCCGCATCCATCACCTCCTCAGGAAGCTCATTCCACACGCGAACCACTCTCTGCGTAAAACAAAAATTGCTCCTCATGTCTTTTTTAAATCTCTCTCCTCTCACCTTAAACATGTGCCCCTTAGCCTTGAAACTCACCCACCCTCAGCAAAAGACAACTACCATTAACTGTATCTAAACCGCTCATTATTTTACAAACTTAAATAATTCTTTGATTTTGCCTGTATTTTAAGTATAGTGTTTGAATAAAGCATATCTTGCTTCAGGCCTGGTAGTTTGACCAATTGAATTACACCAGGAGCACAACACCTGGCACTTGCCTCTTAAAACATTCAGGCCTTGGCTTTTCCTTGACATGTTTTGAGAGGGTTTGGTCTGGTCTATAACACTGGTAACATGGGTTTTCCTGTGATAGAAGTTTTACTGTAATAGGGATTTAACTATAACATGAGTTTTCCTGTTATAGACGTTTTACTGTAATTAGGGATTTTACTATAACAGGGGTTTTACTGTAATAGGCGTATTACTATGATGGGAGTTTGACTGTAACAGGAGTTTTTCTGTAATATGAGTTTCACTGTAATAGGTGTATTACTATGATGGGAGTTTGACTGTAATAGGTGATTTTCTGTAATAGGTGTTTTACTGTAACAGGGGTTTCACTGTAATAGGCGTATTACTATGATGGGAGTTTCACTGTAACAGGGGTTTCACTGTAATAGGGATTTTACTATAACAGGGGTTTTACTGTATTATTTGTTTCACTGTAATAGGTGTTTGACTATATCAGGGGTTTTACTGTAATAGGTGTATTACTATGATGGGAGTTTGACTGTAACAGGAGCTTTACTGTAATAGGGGTTTCAGTGTAATTGGGATTTTACTATGATAAGGGTTTAAAACGAAATAGAGATTCCACTTAGTGAGGTTTTACTGGAATAAGGGTTTCAGCGTAACGGGGTTTTTTTACTACAATAGGGGTTTTACTGTCACTAGGTTTTTGTCGTAATGTTCACTGTGACAGGGATTTCACTGTAAATAGGACTTTAATTATCCTGCTTGTTGGTATTGCAGGAGTTTCACCACATCTAATTTCACTTGGCAGCTGAAATCCTTGGCACGCTGACTTCTTAGAAAAGATCCCCTCAGCATATTGGTTGCCAGTCACTGTCACACAATATTGCATCGAGCAGATCTCCTGGCATTGCTTCAGAGTAAAACAGCGAGAGAGTGAATTCTGCCCGGTGTTCTCCTCAACCAATAACCAACAGACTGTGTAGTGCTGCTTGCTGTGTCTGAAAGGTGCTGGGGTGCTCTGTCTGCAATGCTCCGAATCCTCTTAGATGCAAAAACAACTGTATCTCGTCCAGAGCAGCTCTTGTAGCCTGATGTGCAGTGAGTTGGCCGGTCTGCAGTAGCTGGGATACCAGAATTCCCGGTAGTATAAATAGGAGATCCGTGATATTTCCTCCACAGCTCAGCGTTAACCAGGACATCACTGTCTGCACCGTCAACCTTGAATGTGATGCAGGAGTTCAGGAAAGGATCTGTCCCGGCCAAAATGAAGTCCTGGCTGCCCCGGAAAGGAAGAAGAGGACATCCTTCTAAGGGCCTTTAGTGCTCAGGAGGGGCGGGTGTGTCTCCGATGTCTACAGAAGGAACCATTGGGAGAAACAGTGGGGGAGAAACCAGAGCAAATGGTATTCTCCTGTTCACAACTTGTGCTACTGAGCCTGGGTTCATTATAACACACAGCTAGGAGAAAGTGAGGACTGGAGACGCTGGGGATCAGAGTCGAGAGTGCGGTGCTGCAAAAAGCACAGCAGGTCAGGCAGCATCTGTGGAGCAGGAGAATCGAGGTTTCGGGCAAAAGCCTTTCATCAGGAATAACAAAATGGTTCTCCCAGCCTGAAGGACAAGGATAAAACCACATGGGAGCATCCTAGATCAGACCACTGGAACCCCTTGGATCCTGACACCGTTGGAGTCAAAAGTCCAAGTGACATCTGCATCACTCAGTCCGTGAGGAATAGCCGTTTGACACGTCATTGATTTGTTCAATCAGAGATGAATATTCACCTGAGTACCAAGACATCGCAAGGCTAAAAGGTCCAAGAGGAAGAGGATCAATGTCTGGGCACGAAGGCAGCCCAACTGAGGAGAGGATTTCCAAATGTAGCTCACAACTAATGTGGGAAATCCTCACTTACCCAATCAATGTCAGTCGGTCTAACCTGCCAACAATGTTGAAGGAAAGACTCTGAAATGTGTAGATTGCCTGTCGTACCTTGGTAGACCACTTGCAAAAAAGGCTAGCTCAGCCTTGTACAATGACTGAGGTGTGATTACGGTGAGCGAGGAGTGATTACGGTGAGTGAGGTTTGATTATGGTGAGCGAGGTGTGATTACGGTGAGATTACGGTGAGCGAGGTTTGATTACGGTGAGATTACGGTGAGTGAGGTTTGATTACGGTGAGCGAGGAGTGATTACGGTGAGATTACAGTGAGTGAGGTTTGATTACGGTGAGCGAGGAGTGATCACGGTGAGATTACAGTGAGTAAGGTTTGATTACGGTGAGCGAGGAGTGATTATGGTGAGATTACGGTGAGTGAGGTTTGATTACGGTGAGCGAGGAGTGATTACGGTGAGATTACGGTGAGCGAGGTGTGATTACGGTGAGATTACAGTGAGTGAGGTTTGATTACGGTGAGCGAGGTGTGATTACGGTGAGATTACAGTGAGTGAGGTTTGATTATGGTGAGCGAGGAGTGATTACAGTGAGATTACAGTGAGTGAGGTTTGATTATGGTGAGCGAGGTGTGATTACAGTGAGATTACGGTGAGCGAGGTTTGATTACGGTGAGATTACGGTGAGTGAGGTTTGATTACGGTGAGCGAGGAGTGATTACGGTGAGATTACAGTGAGTGAGGTTTGATTACGGTGAGCGAGGAGTGATTACGGTGAGATTACAGTGAGTGAGGTTTGATTACGGTGAGCGAGGAGTGATTATGGTGAGATTACGGTGAGTGAGGTTTGATTACAGTGAGCGAGGAGTGATTACGGTGAGATTACAGTGAGTGAGGTTTGATTACGGTGAGCGAGGTGTGATTACGGTGAGATTACAGTGAGTGAGGTTTGATTATGGTGAGCGAGGAGTGATTATGGTGAGATTACGGTGAGTGAGGTTTGATTACGGTGAGCGAGGAGTGATTACGGTGAGTGAGGTTTGATTATGGTGAGTGAGGAGTGATTACGGTGAGATTACAGTGAGTGAGGTTTGATTATGGTGAGCGAGGAGTGATTACGGTGAGATTACAGTGAGTGAGGTTTGATTACGGTGAGCGAGGAGTGATTATGGTGAGATTACGGTGAGTGAGGTTTGATTACAGTGAGCGAGGAGTGATTACGGTGAGATTACAGTGAGTGAGGTTTGATTACGGTGAGCGAGGAGTGATTATGGTGAGATTACGGTGAGTGAGGTTTGATTACAGTGAGCGAGGAGTGATTACGGTGAGATTACAGTGAGTGAGGTTTGATTACGGTGAGCGAGGTGTGATTACGGTGAGATTACGGTGAGCGAGGTGTGATTACGGTGAGATTACAGTGAGTGAGGTTTGATTATGGTGAGCGAGGAGTGATTATGGTGAGATTACGGTGAGTGAGGTTTGATTACGGTGAGCGAGGAGTGATTACGGTGAGTGAGGTTTGATTATGGTGAGTGAGGAGTGATTACGGTGAGATTACAGTGAGTGAGGTTTGATTATGGTGAGCAAGGAGTGATTACGGTGAGTGAGGTTTGATTATGGTGAGCGAGGAGTGATTACGGTGAGATTACGGTGAGTGAGGTTTGATTATGGTGAGCGAGGAGTGATTACGGTGAGATTACGGTGAGTGAGGTTTGATTATGGTGAGCGAGGAGTGATTACGGTGAGTGAGGTTTGACTACGGTGAGCGAGGAGTGATTACGGTGAGCGAGGAGTGATTACAGTGAGATTACAGTGAGTGAGGTTTGATTACGGTGAGCGAGGTGTGATTACGGTGAGATTACTGTGAGCGAGGTTTGATTACGGTGAGCGAGGAGTGATTACAGTGAGATTACAGTGAGTGAGGTTTGATTACGGTGAGTGAGGTTTGATTACGGTGAGCGAGGTTTGATTACGGTGAGCGAGGTTTGATTATGGTGAGCGAGGAGTGATTATGGTGAGATTACAGTGAGTGAGGTTTGATTACGGTGAGCGAGGTGTGATTACGGTGAGATTACAGTGAGTGAGGTTTGATTATGGTGAGCGAGGAGTGATTACAGTGAGATTACAGTGAGTGAGGTTTGATTACGGTGAGCGAGGTGTGATTACGGTGAGTGAGGTTTGATTACGGTGAGCAAGGAGTGATTACAGTGAGATTACAGTGAGTGAGGTTTGATTATGGTGAGCGAGGTGTGATTACGGTGAGATTACAGTGAGTGAGGTTTGATTACGGTGAGCGAGGTGTGATTACGGTGAGATTACAGTGAGTGAGGTTTGATTATGGTGAGCGAGGAGTGATTACGGTGAGATTACGGTGAGTGAGGTTTGATTACGGTGAGCGAGATGTGATTACGGTGAGATTACGGTGAGCGAGGTTTGATTATGGTGAGCGAGGAGTGATTACAGTGAGTGAGGTTTGACTACGGTGAGCGAGGTGTGATTACGATGAGATTACGGTGAGTGTGGTTTGATTACGGTGAGCGAGATGTGATTACGGTGAGATTACGGTGAGCGAGGTTTGATTATGGTGAGCGAGGAGTGATTACAGTGAGTGAGGTTTGACTACGGTGAGCGAGGTGTGATTACGATGAGATTACGGTGAGTGTGGTTTGATTACGGTGAGCAAGGAGTGATTACAGTGAGATTACGGTGAGTGAGGTTTGATTACGGTGAGCGAGGAGTGATTACGGTGAGATTACAGTGAGTGAGGTTTGATTACGGTGAGCAAGGAGTGATTACAGTGAGATTACAGTGAGTGAGGTTTGATTACGGTGAGCGAGGTGTGATTACGGTGAGCGAGGTTTGATTATGGTGAGCGAGGAGTGATTACAGTGAGTGAGGTTTGACTACGGTGAGCGAGGTGTGATTAAGATGAGATTACGGTGAGTGAGGTTTGATTACGGTGAGCAAGGAGTGATTACAGTGAGGTTACGGTGAGTGAGGTTTGATTACGGTGAGCGAGGAGTGATTACGGTGAGATTACAGTGAGTGAGGTTTGACTACGGTGAGCGAGGTGTGATTACGGTGAGATTACGGTGAGATTACGGTGAGTGAGGTTTGATTACGGTGAGCGAGGTGTGATTACGGTGAGATTACAGTGAGTGAGGTTTGACTACGGTGAGCGAGGTGTGATTACGGTGAGATTACGGTGAGCGAGGTTTGATTACGGTGAGATTACGGTGAGTGAGGTTTGATTACGGTGAGCGAGGAGTGATTATGGTGAGATTACGGTGAGTGAGGTTTGATTATGGTGAGCGAGGAGTGATTACGGTGAGATTACAGTGAGTGAGGTTTGATTACGGTGAGCGAGGTGTGATTACGGTGAGATTACGGTGAGCGAGGTTTGATTACGGTGAGCGAGGAGTGATTACGATGAGATTACAGTGAGTGAGGTTTGATTATGGTGAGCAAGGAGTGATTACAGTGAGATTACAGTGAGTGTGGTTTGATTACGGTGAGCGAGGTGTGATTACGGTGAAATTACGGTGAGCGAGGTTTGGTTATGGTGAGCGAGGAGTGATTACGGTGAGATTACAGTGAGTGAGGTTTGACTACGGTGAGCGAGGTGTGATTACGGTGAGCAAGGAGTGATTACAGTGAGATTACGGTGAGTGAGGTTTGATTACGGTGAGCGAGGAGTGATTACGGTGAGCGAGGAGTGATTACGGTGAGATTACGGTGAGTGAGGTTTGACTACGGTGAGCGAGGTGTGATTACGGTGAGATTACGGTGAGCGAGGTGTGATTACGGTGAGATTACAGTGAGTGAGGTTTGACTACGGTGAGCGAGGTGTGATTACGGTGAGATTACGGTGAGTGAGGTTTGATTACGGTGAGCGAGGTGTGATTACGGTGAGATTACGGTGAGCGAGGTTTGATTACAGTGAGCGAGGAGTGATTACGGTGAGATTACGGTGAGTGAGGTTTGATTACGGTGAGATTACGGTGAGTGAGGTTTGATTACGGTGAGCGAGGAGTGATTACGGTGAGATTACGGTGAGTGAGCGGTGACTGCAATGACTGACCACTTTCTACGTGATGATGAGCGTACGACAACAAAAACCACTAAGTCAACAAAGGTCCTGGTGTGGAGAAGAGTTGCTGTCACCACACTCCTATACTGCAGTGACAACTTGACTTGTGGATTAGCACTGGAGAAATTCCACCAGCAATGTCCAACGCTCTCCCCAGGCTCCATGGGGCGACTCTCAAACAAACACAAGTGTCCTGCTTGAACCCAGCTCCACAAGTATTCAGGTGAATCTGCTGAAAAGCCAGCTGTGACAGGCTCGGTGCTGTGACTGGAGGGCTGATGGTACCCTCATCTCAACTATTCCGAATAAGGACAGAGAAAACACTGCACAGACACTCTGAAGTTCCCAGTGAAGTATAACAGCATTGACACTAATGACCGGGAGGGGATTGCTACCAATTGTTCAAGATGGCGACAGTCTAGCTGTTGAGCTTCATCGCTTTTTGAGACAGCAGAGGAGGAATGAAGAGAAAGCTCCAGATACCACTACCTTTTGGGATGTCCTGCCCCTTGTGCTCAAAGAGGTGTGAGTTGCAAACTGATAATCAATCTCACAAAGACACGTGGCATAGATGCATGACCTCCTAAGTACACACCATCCCCATACTGAGGAACACATTGAGTTAGGAACAAGAGAAGGCCATCCGGCCCTTCAAACATGCTTCAGCACCCAATAAGATCAAGGTTGATCATGGTTTGTCTTCCAAATTCCTTGGTCCCCACCTACTCCCCATAGTTAACCCTGGGATTCACCTGTCAAATGAGAATCCACCTACCTCCATCTCAAAAATACTCAATGATCCCTCTTCAACCCCCTTCTGAGGCAGAGGGCTCCGAAGTCACACAACCCTGACCTCCCCTGCTTGTCTGTCCTGAAAGGACAATCCCTCATTGTAAAAGTGTTTCCCAGTTCTGGACTCACCCACCAGAGTAAACATGCTTTCCATGTCTCCCTGTCAAGACCATTCATCACGTCATAAACTTCAGTCAAATCAACTATTGCTCTTCTAAAATCTACTCAAAACCAAGACCAACCTTTCGTCAGAAGACAAGTTTTCTCTCTGTATTGACTGGGCTAAATTCTCTGTATGGACCAGGGTCACTTGTCCTTGTTAACAAGGCTAACCTGTCTACAATGACTCTGCTTATTGGTCCATATTGACTGGGCTAACCTGTCTGCAATGACTCTGCTTATTGGTCCATATTGTCTGGGCTAACCTGTCTGCAATGACTCTGCTTATTGGTCCATATTGTCTGGGCTAACCTGTCTGCAATGACTCTGCTTATTGGTCCACATTGACTGGGCTAACCTGTCTGCAATGACTCTGCTTATTGGTCCACATTGACTGGGCTAACCTGTCTGCAATGACTCTGCTTATTGGTCCACATTGACTGGGCTAACCTGTCTGCAATGACTCTGCTTATTGGTCCATATTGACTGGGCTAACCTGTCTGCAATAACTCTGCTTATTGGTCCATATTGTCTGGGCTAACCTGTCTGTATTGATTGGGATCATCTGGCCCTATTGACTAGGCTAACCTGTCTGAATTGGCAATGCTAACCTGATCGTATTGACTGAACAAAGGCAAAAGTGAGGACTGCAGGTGCTGGAGATCAGAGTCAAGATTAGAGTGGTGCTGGAAAAGCACAGCAGGTCAGGAAGCATCCGAGGAGCAGGAAAAGCCCTTCATCAGGAATGAGGCAGGGAGCCTCTGGGGTGGAGAGGTAAAAAGTCAGTTGCCTATAATGGCTGGGCTAGCACATCTGTACTGAAAGCATTAAACTGTCCATATGTGACAGTGTTGACTGAAGTTACTCATCTGCATTGACACAGCTGACTTGATTTTACAGATCAGGGTAACCTATTCACATTGGGCTGGGCTAACTTCTCTGGCTTGACTGGGATAAGCTGTCTGGATTGACTGGGTAAATTGACCAGGATAACGTATCCATTCTGACTGGGGTAACCTATCTCCATTGACTAGGATAACCTGCAGAGTTAGGAACACTACCACTGCACCACAAGAGAGCTCATAACGAATGGGGTAACTTGCGAGGACCTGGGTGATCATTTGGAGTAATTGGAGTGGTTTATAATTGGTGTGGTTTATAATTGGAGTGGTTTTTAATTGATGTGGTTTGTATTGATGCAGTTCGTGACTGATGTAGCTTGTAATTGGCTCCTTGCACCCCTGCAGTGCACTGTATGGCATGTGTGATGGCAACTGTATCTCCTCCCTAACTCAAATTCAAGTCCCCCCCCCCCCCCCCAAACGTGTGCCCAGTTACGCCTCTAAATGATCCTGTTCAGCATCTCAAGATACAGCTCCCTGGCCACTGAGCACCGCCCTGTTGTTCTCAGTCAACAGAACAGAGCCCGTTGAACAGCAAACACGATAAAAAAGCAGCATCACCAGAAGATCGACTGCGCCAGTCTCATTAAAAAAGGAGAGATGGGGACAGCAAGCGAGAGAGAGGGAGAGAGAGTGAGAAAGTTCAGCAGCAATTCGCAGGCTCCAAGTAACTGAGAAGATGAGCAGGAAGAGCTGTACTTTTCAATCTAGGTTACTGCAAACCTGGAGGCGATCTGCTCCAACACGACAGATCTCTGTGTGATTGAAGAGCTGGTGAAGGATTAAAAATAATCTGCAAAACCAAAAATAATATGGGGGAGAGAGAGGACTTAAAGCACTGTCCCCAGCCTCTCCAACCCTGGCAACGGCCTTGTGAATCTTTTCTGAATCTCTTTCTCTTGGGTTGCACTCGGACAAGCCTGACTGCTGACCTTTTCTCTCCCTGACGGGGCCTGACAGCATGATTCAGGCCCAGGGGTACAGGTGAAAGGCGCTGGAGATTTGGGCAGATGTGAGGTTTGCCCATGCCAAATTCATGGCGGTATGGACCCGCTCTTTTGTGCTGGGTCAATTGCCCCTGAAGAAGTGACAAAGAGGATTGATGAGGGCAGAGCGGTGGATGTGATCTATATGGACTTCAGTAAGGTGTTCGACAAGGTTCCTCATGGTAGGCTGGTTAGCAAGGTTAGATCTCATAGAGTACAGGGAGAACATTTGGATACAGAACTGGCTCAAAGGTAGGAGACAGAGGGTGGTGATGGAGGGTTGCTTTTTGGGCTGGAGTCCTAAGACCAGTGGAATGTCATAAGGATCAGTGCTGGGTCCACTGCTTTTTGTCATTTACATGAATGATTTAGCTGTGTGCATAAGAGGTATGGTTAGTAAGTTTAGGTGGTGTGGTGGACAGCAAAGAGGGTTACCTCAGAGTACAACGGGATCTTGATCAGATGGGCCAATGGGCTTAGGAATGGCAGATGGAGTTTAATTTAGATAAATGTGAGGTGCTGCATTTGGAAAGGCAAATCAGGGCAGGACTTATACACTTAATGGTAAGGTCCTAGGGAGTGTTGCTGAACAAAGAGACCTTGGAGTGCAGGTTCATAGCTCCTTGAAAGTGGAGTCACAGGTAGATAGGATAGTGAAGAAGGTGTTTGGTATGTTTTATTTTATTGGTCAGAGTATTGAGTACAGGAGTTGGGAGGTCATGTTGCGGCTGTACAGGACATTGGTTAAGTTACTTATGGAATACTGCGCTCAATTCTGGTCTCCCTGTTATAGGAAAAATGCTGTGAAACATGAAAGGGTTCAGAAAAGATTTACAAGGATGTTGCCAGGGTTGGAGGGTTTGAGCTACAGGGAGAGGCTGAACAGGCTGGGGCTGTTTTCCCTGGAGCGTCGGACACTGAGGGGTGACCTTATAGGGGT
>NC_092768.1:28788334-28810834 GCF_047496795.1 Chiloscyllium punctatum | reverse complement strand
CAGACTGGGAGACTCTGTCGTTGGGGTATCAGACTGGGAGACTCTGTCGTTGGGGTATCAGACTGGGAGACTCTGTAGTTGGGGTATCAGACTGGGAGACTCTGTAGTTGGGGATCAGACTGGGAGACTCTGTCGTTGGGGTATCAGACTGGGAGACTCTGTCGTTGGGGTATCAGACTGGGAGACTCTGTAGTTAGGGTATCAGACTGGGAGACTCTGTAGTTGGGGTATCAGACTGAGAGACTCTGTAGTTAGGGTATCAGACTGGGAGACTCCGTAGTTGGGGTATCAGACTGAGAGACTCTGTAGTTGGGGTATCAGACTGGGAGACTCTGTAGTTGGGGTATCAGACTGGGAGACTCTGTCGTTGGGGATCAGACTGGGAGACTCTGTAGTTAGGGTATCAGACTGGGAGACTCTGTAGTTAGGGTATCAGACTGGGAGACTCTGTCGCTGGGGATCAGACTGGGAGACTCTGTAGTTGGGGTATCAGCCTGAGAGACTCTGTAGTTAGGGTATCAGACTGGGAGACTCTGTAGTTAGGGTGTCAGACTGGGAGACTCTGTAGTTGGGGTATCAGACTGGGAGACTCCGTAGTTGGGGTATCAGACTGGGAGACTGTCATTCGGGTATCAGACTGAGAGACTCTGTAGTTAGGGTATCAGACTGGGAGACTCTGTAGTTAGGGTATCAGACTGAGAGACTCCGTAGTTGGGGTATCAGACTGGGAGACTCCGTAGTTGGGGTATCAGACTGGGAGACTCCGTAGTTGGGGTATCAGACTGGGAGACTCTGTCGTTGGGGTATCAGACTGGGAGACTCTGTAGTTGGGGTATCAGACTGGGAGACTCTGTCGTTGGGGTATCAGACTGGGAGACTCTGTGTTTAAAATGTGCTGCTGTTGTTCTGTGCAGTTGTGATGTGATGTGCGAGCTGAGCTCCCATTTCACACTGCTGCTCTCCCTGCCACAGAAGTGAATGCTCAACATACATCTCTAGCTCATCAAGATAATCTAATAATGAGGTAAATGAACCGGGTGCAGTGGGAGGAAACAGCCTCTCAGACTTCAAACCCCAGCGAATGCAATGATTAGGATTGCTGCTGATTCGCTGCTTAACTCATTGCGCAGGAGGCGGATGCAGTCGGATTTGTGAAAACGTTGATTTGTGAGAGAATCTAATTTTCATCAGGAGGGCTGAGTCCACAGGAAGCAGACTGTTCCACAGGAACAGTCCATCACTCTTGCACACACATAAGCTGAGAGTGGGCTCCACTAATTGGCTGCCTGATCACCCTTGAAAATAAACTCACATTTTGTAACAGTTCGTTTTCACCGTGTCATCATCCAATATTAACTGTTACCGTGCCTTCAGAGCACTCACTCAGTAGTGACACACCTCTGAATTATCAGGGAGTGTGTACTGTTACACAGTGAGTAATTATGAATCTGCTGGAATTATCTGGGACTTCCAATGATGACATAATGAAGAATCCTTCATTTTCTGAATTACCAGGAACTCTGTACGGTTAAACAATGCGGGATCATTATCTTGCTGGATTATCTGTACTGCTAAAGAATGCGCAATCAGTTTCTTGCTGAACTATCAGGGACTCTCTAGTTAAACAGTGCGGGATCATTACTCTGCTGAATTGTGAGGGACTCTGTAGAATCAAACAGGGTAGAACCATTTTCTTTCTAAATCTTGTGAGGCTCCTCACCCTGACATGATGTTACCATTGCTTTATTATAAGACCATAAGACATAGGAGTGGAAGTAAGGCCATTCGGCCCATCGAGTCCACTCCACCATTCAATCATGGCTGATGCGCATTTCAGCTCCACTTGCCAGCGTTCTCCCCGTAGCCCTTAATTCCTCTAGACAACAAGAACCTATCAATCTCGGCCTTGAAGACATTTAGCGTCCCGGCTTCCACTGCACTCCGTGGCAATGAATTCCACAGGCCCACCACTCTCTGGCTGAAGAAATGTCTCCGCATTTCCGTTCTGAAATGACCCCCTCTAATTCTAAGGCTGTGTCCACGGGTCCTAGTCTCCTCGCCTAACAGAAACAATTTTCTAGCATCCACCTTTTCAAAGCCATGTATTATTTTGTACGTCTCTATTAGATCTCCCCTTAATCTTCTAAACTCCAACGAATACAATCCCAGTATCCTCAGCCGTTCCTCATATGCTAGACCTGTCATTCCAGGGATCATCCGTGTGAATCTCCGCTGGACACGTTCCAGTGCCAGTATGTCCTTCCTGAGGTGTGGGGACCAAAACTGGACACAGTACTCCAAATGGGGCCTAACCAGAGCTTTATAAAGTCTTAGTAGTACATCTCTGCTTTTATATTCCAACCCTCTTGAGATAAGAGACAACATTGCATTCGCTTTCTTAATCACAGACTCAACCTGCATGTTTACCTTTAGAGAATCCTCGACTAGCACTCCCAGATCCCTTTGTGCTTTGGCTTTATTAAGTTTCTCACCATTTAGAAAGTAGTCCATTCCTATATTCTTTTTGCCAAAGTGCAAGACCTCGCACTTGCTCACGTTAAATTCCATCAGCCATTTCCTGGACCACTCTCCCAACCTGTCTAGATCCTTCTGTAGCCTCCCCACTTCCTCAGTACTACCTGCCTGTCTACCTAACTTTGTATCATCGGCAAACTTCGCTAGAATGCACCCGGTTCCCTCATCCAAATCATGAATATATAATGCGAACAGCTGTGGCCCCAGCACCGAACCCTGCGGGACACCGCTCGTCACCGGCTGCCATTCTGAAAAAGAACCTTTTATCCCAACTCTCTGCCTTCTGTTAGATAGCCAATCCTCAATCCATCCCAGCAGCTCACCTCGAACACCATGGGCCCTCACCTTGCTCAGCAGTCTCCCGTGTGGCACCTTATCAAAGGCCTTTTGAAAGTCCAGATAGACCACATCCACTGGGTTCCCCTGGTCTAACCTACTTGTTACCTCTTCAAAAAATTCCAACAGGTTTGTCAGGCATGACCTCCCTTTACTAAATCCATGTTGACTTGTTCTAATCAGACTCTGCTCTTCCAAGAATTTAGAAACATCATCCTTAATGATGGATTCTAGAATTTTACCTTTATTAAATTAAAGGATATTTTATGCATGCAATATCCATTCTCTGCCCCTGAAGAATGTGAGGGAGGAGAGAGGGTGAAAACACAACGATTCCCTGCAGTGTGGAAACAGGCCATTCGGCCCGACAAGTCCACACTGACCCTCTGAAGAGTAATCCACCCAGACCCATTCCTCTACATTTAACCCTGACTAATGCACCTAACACTACAGGTCAATTTAGCATGGCCAATTCATCCTGGCCTGCCCATCTTTGGATTGTGGGAGGAAACCAGAGCACCCAGAGGAAACCCCACATAGACACAGGGACAGTGTGTAAACTCCACCCTGTCGCCCGAGGCTGGAATCGAACCCGGGTCCCTGGTGCCGTGAGGCAGCAGCGCTAAGACTAACCACCGCACCGCGCTTGAAGGATGAAGTTTCTATTAATGGAGGAGATCAAGAAGGAGAGCAAAACGACAGAGGCAGCCAAGGAGAAGGAAGGCTGGAAGGAAAGATGGGAAGTGAAGACGGAAGGCAGGAGTGATATCAAAAATTTGAGAAGGAGTGTAACGATGGAGAGTTTGAAAATGTAGACCAAGGTGGGGGGTGGGGGGGGGAGTGATTGGGCAGAAAGGATGGAGGGAAGGGGGAAGGTTGGTGAAGAGGAATATATAATGCACAGTGGGAGGGTCAGTGAAAAGAGAGAGGATGGAAGGAAGGAGAGAGAAAGTTGAAAAAAGAGGGAGAAAGTGAACAGGTAGAGAGAGAGAGAGAGAGAGAGAGAGAGAGAAACGCTGAGTGTGTGTGGTAGATGAATGAGAGAGCTGCTCATTGTGCACAGACCGCACGTGGTGCCAGGCTGTTTCCACAGTCTGCTAATCCTGCCCCTTTCCTAACCCTGGCATTCCCTCCCGCTGAGTCCCCAGCTGTCCTTCCCGCTCACACACAACGACATTGGACAGAGAGTTCGATCCCCGGTTACTCAGGAAGGCAAACCTCATGCAGCAATTTTAATTATTCAGTAAAATCCCTCCCACGCTCAATACTGTGAGGCAAAAACACAAACATATTAAAGCTGTGAGCTCACACCACCGCTGTGCGCGCAGCAACAGATTAAACCAAAAAAAAAACTATCCTTTGGAAGCCCCTTACAACGTCCGAGTGGCCTCAAACTGGAATTGAGACCAGGGTAAGATCAGCCATGATCTTGTTCAAGGATGGAGCAGGCTTGCAGGGTTAATTTGCCCAGTCCTGCTCCTAATTTCTCTGTAACCTTGTTGTGTACGAATTCTACCTCATGGGTAACAGTCAGGAGGGAAGAAGAGAAAGACAGAGTGGAGGAAAAGGTGGGGAGAAATACTTGCACTGACCTAGCAACTTTCACAACCTCAGGAGATCCCAAAATGCTCCACGGCTCATCAAATATTTTTGAGGTCGGAAGGTTCGCAGAAATGTAAGCCAACATGGCTCCCAACGGGCGGCCAGTCATCGGTTGTCACGGTGTTGTCCTCAGAGTTAATAAATTGGCCCGGGATATCGGAGGGACCCTCAAATGGAGACATCTTTCACCCGTTTGGGAGGGCCTTCATTGACCAACCGGAAAGGCGGCACTGGTGACCATGCGGCACTCCCTCAGCACCGCACTGGAGGCCACAATGGTCCTTTCTAGCCAGCCCTGGGTGCAGAGGGCAGCCATCGCCCCCTGAGCCAGGCCACACCCCAGCCCTACCATAGCCTGGGCCTTTGGCAGGACAGAGGTGGAGGGTGACCGTTGATGTGTGTGAGCTCGGAGGGTAGAGGTGGGGGATTGGTTTGACTTTCCAATCCTTTCCTCAGGTTGTGGAGTCTGAGGGAGGCTCTGATCAAACCAGTTCGGCCCCAGCTCCTCCAACCAATCCCAGGCCAACACACTGCCTCAGAGTGGGATCGGGCTGCAGCAGCAGCAGCACAATGTTGGGGGATCAAAAGATGACTGACAGCCACAGTCACACCAACACCCAACCACCCAAACCAAGCCTTAACACCAACACCTGGGACACCCTGTGTACACATACCAACACCTGGGACACACACACCAACACCTGGGACACACACACCATCACCTGGGACACCCTGTGTACACATACCAACACCTGGGACACACACACCAACACCTGGGACACCCTGTGTGAACACACAAAAACCTGGGACACCCTGTGTGCACATACCAACACCTGGAACACCCTGTGTGAACATACCAACACCTGGGACACACACTCCATCACCTGGAACACCCTGTGTGAACACACCAACACCTGGGACACACACACCATCACCTGGGACACCCTGTGTGCACATACCAACACCTGGGACACACACACCAACACCTGGGACACCCTGTGTGCACACACCAACACCTGGGACACACACACCAACACCTGGAACACCCTGTGTGAACACACCATCACCTGGGAAACACACACCAACACCTGGGACACCCTGTGTGAACACACCATCACCTGGGACACACACACCAACACCTGGGACACCCTGTGTGCATATACTAACACCTGTATCACCCACGCCAACACCTGGGACACCCTGTGTGCACATACCATCACCTGGAACACACACACCAACACCTGGGACACCCTGTGTGAACACACAAAAACCTGGGACACCCTGTGTGCACATACCAACACCTGGAACACCCTGTGTGAACACACCATCACCTGGAACACCCTATGTGCACATACCAACACCTGGAACACCCTGTGTGCACACACCATCACCTGGAACACCCTGTGTACACATACCATCACCTGGAACACCCTGTGTGCACATACCAACACCTGGGACACACACACCAACACCTGGGACACACACACCAACACCTGGAACACCCGGTGTGCACATACCAACACCTGGAACACCCTGTCTGAACATACCAACACCTGGGACACACACACCATCACCTGGGACACCCTGTGTGCACATACCAACACCTGGGACACACATACCAACACCTGGAACACCCTGTGTGAACACACCATCACCTGGAACACCCTGTGTGCACACACCATCACCTGGAATACCCTGTGTGCACACACCATCACCTGGGACATCCTGTGTACACATACCAACACCTGGGACACCCTGTGTGCACATACCAACACCTGGGGCACCCTGTGTGCACATACCAACACCTGGGACACACACACCAACACCTGGGACACACACACCAACACCTGGGACACACACACCAACACCTGGAACACCCTGTGTGCACATACCAACACCTGGAACACCCTGTGTGAACATACCAACACCTGGGACACACACACCAACACCTGGAACACCCTGTGTGCACACACCAACACCTGGGACACACACACCATCACCTGGAACACCCTGTGTGCACATACCAACACATGGGACACACACACCATCACCTGGAACACCCTGTGTGCACATACCATCACCTGGAACACACACACCATCACCTGGGACACACACACCAACACCTGGGACACACACACCAACACCTGGAACACCCTGTGTGCACATACCAACACCTGGGACACACACACCAACACCTGGGACACACACACCAACACCTGGGATACACACACCAAGACCTGGAACACCCTGTGTGCACATACCAACACCTGGGACACACACACCATCACCTGGGACACACACACCAACACCTGGGACACACACACCAACACCTGGAACACCCTGTGTGCACATACCATCACATGGAACACAAACACCAACACCTGGAACACCCTGTGTGCACATACCATCACCTGGAACACACACACCAACACCTGGAACACCCTGTGTGCACATACCATCACCTGGAACACACACACCAACACCTGGGACACCCTGTGTGCACATACCATCACCTGGAACACACACCAACACCTGGGACACACACACCATCACCTGGAACACCCTGTGTGCACATACCAACACCTGGGACACACACACCATCACCTGGAACACCCTGTGTACACATACCAACACCTGGAACACACACACCATCACCTGGAACACCCTGTGTGCACATACCAACACCTGGGACACACACACCATCACCTGGAACACCCTGTGTACACATACCATCACCTGGAACACACACACCATCACCTGGAACACCCTGTGTGCACATACCATCACCTGGAACACACACACCAACACCTGGAACACACATACCATCACCTGGGACACCCTGTGTGCACATACCAACACCTGGAACACACACACCATCACCTGGAACACCCTGTGTACACACACCATCACCTGGGACACACACACCAACACCTGGAACACCCTGTGTACACACACCATCACCTGGAACACACATACCATCACCTGCGACACCCTGTGTGCACATACCAACACCTGGAACACACACACCAACACCTGGGACACACACACCATCACCTGGGACACCCTGTGTACACATACCATCACCTGGGACACACACACCAACACCTGGAACACCCTGTGTACACACACCATCACCTGGGACACCCTGTGTACACACACCAACACCTGGGACACACACACCAACACCTGGAACACCCTGCGTGCACACACCAACACCTGGGACACACACACCAACACCTGGGACACACACACCAACACCTGGGACACACACACCATCACCTGGAACACCCTGTGTGCACATACCATCACCTGGAACACACACACCAACACCTGGAACACCCTGTGTGCACATACCATCACCTGGAACACACACACCATCACCTGGGACACACACACCAACACCTGGGACACACACACCAACACCTGGAACACCCTGTGTGCACATACCAACACCTGGGACACACACACCAACACCTGGGACACACACACCAACACCTGGGATACACACACCAAGACCTGGAACACCCTGTGTGCACATACCAACACCTGGGACACACACACCATCACCTGGGACACACACACCAACACCTGGGACACACACACCAACACCTGGAACACCCTGTGTGCACATACCATCACATGGAACACAAACACCAACACCTGGAACACCCTGTGTGCACATACCATCACCTGGAACACACACACCAACACCTGGAACACCCTGTGTGCACATACCATCACCTGGAACACACACACCAACACCTGGGACACCCTGTGTGCACATACCATCACCTGGAACACACACACCATCACCTGGAACACCCTGTGTGCACATACCATCACCTGGAACACACACACCAACACCTGGGACACCCTGTGTGCACATACCATCACCTGGAACACACACCAACACCTGGGACACACACACCATCACCTGGAACACCCTGTGTGCACATACCAACACCTGGGACACACACACCATCACCTGGAACACCCTGTGTACACATACCAACACCTGGAACACACACACCATCACCTGGAACACCCTGTGTGCACATACCAACACCTGGGACACACACACCATCACCTGGAACACCCTGTGTACACATACCATCACCTGGAACACACACACCATCACCTGGAACACCCTGTGTGCACATACCATCACCTGGAACACACACACCAACACCTGGAACACACATACCATCACCTGGGACACCCTGTGTGCACATACCAACACCTGGAACACACACACCATCACCTGGAACACCCTGTGTACACACACCATCACCTGGGACACACACACCAACACCTGGAACACCCTGTGTACACACACCATCACCTGGAACACACATACCATCACCTGCGACACCCTGTGTGCACATACCAACACCTGGAACACACACACCAACACCTGGGACACACACACCATCACCTGGGACACCCTGTGTACACATACCATCACCTGGGACACACACACCAACACCTGGAACACCCTGTGTACACACACCATCACCTGGGACACCCTGTGTACACACACCAACACCTGGGACACACACACCAACACCTGGAACACCCTGCGTGCACACACCAACACCTGGGACACACACACCAACACCTGGGACACACACACCAACACCTGGGACACACACACCATCACCTGGAACACCCTGTGTGCACATACCATCACCTGGAACACACACACCAACACCTGGAACACCCTGTGTGCACATACCATCACCTGGAACACACACACCATCACCTGGGACACCCTGTGTGCACATACCATCACCTGGGACACACACACCAACACCTGGGACACACACACCAACACCTGGGACACCCTGTGTGCACATACCATCACCTGGGACACACACACCAACACCTGGGACACACACACCATCACCTGGAACACCCTGTGTGCACATACCATCATCTGGAACACACACACCATCACCTGGGACACCCTGTGTGCACATACCATCACCTGGAACACCCTGTGTGAACACACCATCACCTGGGACACCCTGTGTACACACACCAACACCTGGGACACCCTGTGTGCACATACCATCACCTGGGACACACACGCCATCACCTGGAACACTCTGTGTGCACACACCAACACCTGGGACACACACACCAACACCTGGGACACCCTGTGTGCACATACCAACACCTGGAACACCCTGTGTGAACATACCATCACCTGGGACACACACACCATCACCTAGAACACCCTGTGTGCACATACCAACACCTGGAACACACACACCAACACCTGGGACACCCTGTGTGCACATACCATCACCTGGAACACCCTGTGTGAACATACCATCACCTGGAACACACACACCAACACCTGGAACACCCTGTGTGCACATACCAACACCTGGGACACACACACCAACACCTGGGACACCCTGTGTGCACATACCATCACCTGGAACACCCTGTGTGAACATACCATCACCTGGAACACACACACCAACATCTGGAACACCCTGTGTGGACATACCATCACCTGGAACACACACACCAACACCTGGAACACACACACCATCACCTGGAACACACACACCAACACCTGGGACACCCTGTGTGCACACACCAACACCTGGGACACACACACACACACCAACACCTGGGACACACACACACACACCAACACCTGGGACACCCCCCCACACACCAACACCTGGGACACACACCCACACACCAACACCTGGGACACCCCCCCACACACCAACACCTGGGACACACACACACACACCAACACCTGGGACACCCCCCCACACACCAACACCTGGGACACACACACACACACACCAACACCTGGGACACCCCCCCACACACCAACACCTGGGACACACTCCCACACCCACACCTGGGACACCCCCCCACACATCAAAACCTGGGACACCCACCCCCACACACCAACACCTGGGACACACACACACACACACCAACACCTGGGACACACACCCCCACACACCAACACCTGGGACACCCCCACACACCAACACCTGGGACACCCCCCCACACACCAACACCTGGGACACACACCCACACACCAACACCTGGGACACCCCCCCACACACCAACACCTGGGACACACACACACACACCAACACCTGGGACACCCCCCCACACACCAACACCTGGGACACACACACACACACACCAACACCTGGGACACCCCCCCACACACCAACACCTGGGACACACTCCCACACCCACACCTGGGACACCCCCCCACACATCAAAACCTGGGACACCCACCCCCACACACCAACACCTGGGACACACACCCCCACACACCAACACCTGGGACACCCCCACACACCAACACCTGGGACACCCACACCCACACACCAACACCTGGGACACACCCCCCCCCACACACCAACACCTGGGACACACACCCCCACACACCAACATCTGGGACACACCCCCACACACCAACACCTGGGACACACACCCCCACACACCAACACCTGGGACACCCACACCCCCACACACCAACACCTGGGACACACCGCCACACACCAACACCTGGGACACCCACACCCCCACACACCAACACCTGGGACACCCACACCCCCACACACCAACACCTGGGACACCCCCCCCACACACCAACACCTGGGACACACCCACACACACCAACACCTGGGACACACCCCCACACACCAACACCTGGGACACACCCCCACACCTGGGACACACCCCCACACACCAACACCTGGGACACCCACACCCCCACACACCAACACCTGGGACACACCCCCACACCAACGCCTGGGACACCCACACACACACCAACACCTGGGACACCCACACACACACACCAAAACCTGGGACACCCACACACACCAACACCTGGTACACTCACACCCCCACACACCAACACCTGGGACACACCCCCACACACCAACACCTGGGACACTCACACCCCCACACACCAACACCTGGGACACACCCCCACACACCAACACCTGGGACACACCCCCACACACCAACACCTGGGACCCTCACACCCCCACACACCAACACCTGGGACACACACCCACACACCAACACCTGGGACACCCACCCCCACACACCAACACCTGGGACACACACCCCCACACACCAACACCTGGGACACCCCCACACACCAACACCTGGGACACCCACACCCACACACCAACACCTGGGACACACCCCCCCCCACACACCAACACCTGGGACACACACCCCCACACACCAACATCTGGGACACACCCCCACACACCAACACCTGGGACACACACCCCCACACACCAACACCTGGGACACCCACACCCCCACACACCAACACCTGGGACACACCCCCACACACCAACACCTGGGACACCCACACCCCCACACACCAACACCTGGGACACCCACACCCCCACACACCAACACCTGGGACACACCCACACACACCAACACCTGGGACACACCCCCACACACCAACACCTGGGACACACCCCCACACCTGGGACACACCCCCACACACCAACACCTGGGACACCCACACCCCCACACACCAACACCTGGGACAGACCCCCACACCAACGCCTGGGACACCCACACACACACCAACACCTGGGACACCCACACACACCAACACCTGGGACACTCACACCCCCACACACCAACACCTGGGACACACCCCCACACACCAACACCTGGGACACTCACACCCCCACACACCAACACCTGGGACACACACCCACACACCAACACCTGGGACACACCCCCACACACCAACACCTGGGACACCCACACCCCCACACACCAACACCTGGGACACACACCCACACACCAACACCTGGGACACACCCACACACCAACACCTGGGACACACCCCCACACACCAACACCTGGGACACCCCCCCACACACCAACACCTGGGACAACCCACACACACCAACACCTGGGACACACCCCCACACACCAACACCTGGGACACTCACACCCCCACACACCAACACCTGGGACACACCCCCACACACCAACACCTGGGACACACCCCCACACACCAACACCTGGGACACTCACACCCCCACACACCAACACCTGGGACACCCACACCCCCACACACCAACACCTGGGACACCCACACCCCCACACACCAACACCTGGTACACCCCCCCACACACCAACACCTGGGACACCCACACCCCCACACACCAACACCTGGGACACCCTCCCACACACCAACACCTGGGACACCCACACCCCCACACACCAACACCGGGGACACCCCCCCACACACCAACACCTGGGACACCCCCACACACCAACACCTGGGACACACCCCCACACCAACACCTGGGACACCCCCACACACCAACACCTGGGACACCCTCCCACACACCAACACCTGGGACACACCCCCACACCAACACCTGGGACACACCCACACACCAACACTGGGACACACCCCCACACCAACACCTGGGACACCCACACCCACACACCAACACCTGGGACACACCCCCACACCAACACCTGGGACACCCACCCCCACACACCAACACCTGGGACACACACACCCCCACACACCAACACCTGGGACACCCTCCCACACACCAACACCTGGGACACACCCACACACCAACACCTGGGACACACACCCCCACACACCAACACCTGGGACACACCCACACACCAACACCTGTGACACCCACACACACAAAATAACACCTGGTACACCCCCCCACACACCAACACCTGGGACACCCCCCCACACACCAACACCTGGGACACACCCCCACACACCAACACCTGGGACACCCCCCCACACACCAACACCTGGTACACCCCCCCCCACACCAACACCTGGGACACCCCCCCCCACACCAACACCTGGGACACCCCCCCACCCACCAACACCTGGGACACCCCCCCACCCACCAACACCTGGGACACACCTCCACACCCCCACCCACCAACACCTGGGACACACCTCCACACCCCCACACACCAACACCTGGGACACACCCCCACACACCAACACCTGGGACACCCCCCCACACACCAACACCTGGGACACCCACACCCCCACACACCAACACCTGGGACACCCCCCCACACACCAACACCTGGGACACCCACACCCCCACACACCAACACCTGGGACACACACCCACACACCAACACCTGGGACACCCACACACACCAAAACCTGGGACACACCCCCACACACCAACACCTGGGACACACCCCCACACACCAACACCTGGGACACCCCCCCACACACCAACACCTGGGACACACCCCCACACACCAACACCTGGGACACACCCACACACCAACACCTGGGACACCCCCCCACACACCAACACCTGGGACACTCACACCCCCACACACCAACACCTGGGACACCCCCCCACACACCAACACCTGGGACACACCCACACACACCAACACCTGGGACACCCCCCCCACACACCAACACCTGGGACACACCCCCACACACCAACACCTGGGACACACCCCCACACACCAACACCTGGGACACACCCACACACCAACACCTGGGACACACCCACACACCAACACCTGGGACACCCCCCCACACACCAACACCTGGGACACCCTCCCACACACCAATACCTGGGACACACCCACACACCAACACCTGGGACACCCCCCCACACACCAACACCTGGGACACCCCCCCACCCACCAACACCTGGGACACCCCCACACACACCAACACCTGGGACACACCTCCACACCCCCACACACCAACACCTGGGACACACCCCCACACACCAACACCTGGGACACCCCCCCACACACCAACACCTGGTACACCCACACCCCCACACACCAACACCTGGGATACCCCCCCACACACCAACACCTGGGACACACACACCCCCACACACCAACACCTGGGACACACCCACACACATCAAAACCTGGGACACGCCCCCACACACCAACACCTGGGACACCCACACCCACACACCAACACCTGGGACACGCCCCCACACACCAACACCTGGGACACCCACACCCCCACACACCAACACCTGGGACACCCACACCCCCACACACCAACACCTGGGACACACACCCACACACCAACACCTGGGACACACACACAAACACCAACACCTGGGACACAAACCCACACCAACACCTGGGACACCCCCACACCAACACCTGGGACACCCCCCCACACACCAACACCTGGGACACACACACACACACCAACACCTGGGACACTCACACCCCCACACCAACACCTGGGACACACCCCCCCACACCAACACCTGGGACACAAACCCACACCAACACCTGGGACACCCCCACACCAACACCTGGGACACCCCCCCACACACCAACACCTGGGACACACCCACACACACCAACACCTGGGACACACACCCACACACCAACACCTGGGACACACACACAAACACCAACACCTGGGACACAAACCCACACCAACACCTGGGACACCCCCACACCAACACCTGGGACACCCCCCCACACACCAACACCTGGGACACACCCCCACACACCAACACCTGGGACACACACCCACACACCAACACCTGGGACACCCCCCCACACACCAACACCTGGGACACACACACACACACCAACACCTGGGACACTCACACACACACCAACACCTGGGACACTCACACCCCCACCTGGGACACACCCCCCCACACACCAACACCTGGGACACAAACCCACACCAACACCTGGGACACCCCCCCACACACCAACACCTGGGACACACCCACACACACCAACACCTGGGACACACACCCACACACCAACACCTGGGACACACCCCCACACACACCAACACCTGGGACACACCCCCACACACCAACACCTGGGACACACACCCCCACACCAACACCTGGGACACAAACCCACACCAACACCTGGGACACCCCCACACCAACACCTGGGACACCCCCCCACACACCAACACCTGGGACACACCCACACACACCAACACCTGGGACACACACCCACACACCAACACCTGGGACACACACACAAACACCAACACCTGGGACACAAACCCACACCAACACCTGGGACACCCCCACACCAACACCTGGGACACCCCCCCACACACCAACACCTGGGACACACCCCCACACACCAACACCTGGGACACCCCCCCCACACACCAACACCTGGGACACACCCCCACACACCAACACCTGGGACACACCCCCACACACCAACACCTGGGACACACCCACACACCAACACCTGGGACACACCCACACACCAACACCTGGGACACCCCCCCACACACCAACACCTGGGACACACCCACACACCAACACCTGGGACACACCCCCACACACCAACACCTGGGACACACACCCCCACACCAACACCTGGGACACAAACCCACACCAACACCTGGGACACCCCCACACCAACACCTGGGACACCCCCCCACACACCAACACCTGGGACACACCCACACACACCAACACCTGGGACACACACCCACACACCAACACCTGGGACACACACACAAACACCAACACCTGGGACACAAACCCACACCAACACCTGGGACACCCCCACACCAACACCTGGGACACCCCCCCACACACCAACACCTGGGACACACCCCCACACACCAACACCTGGGACACACACACCCACACACCAACACCTGGGACACACACCCACACACCAACACCTGGGACACACCCCCACACACCAACACCTGGGACACACCCCCACACACCAACACCTGGGACACCCCCCCACACACCAACACCTGGGACACACACACACACACCAACACCTGGGACACTCACACCCCCACACCAACACCTGGGACACACCCCTCCACACCAACACCTGGGACACAAACCCACACCAACACCTGGGACACCCCCACACCAACACCTGGGACACCCCCCCACACACCAACACCTGGGACACACCCACACACACCAACACCTGGGACACACACCCACACACCAACACCTGGGACACACACACAAACACCAACACCTGGGACACCCCCCCACACACCAACACCTGGGACACACCCCCACACACCAACACCTGGGACACACACCCCCACACCAACACCTGGGACACACCCCCCCACACCAACACCTGGGACACACACCCACACACCAACACCTGGGACACACCCCCACACACCAACACCTGGGACACCCCCCCACACACCAACACCTGGGTCACCCCCACACACCAACACCTGGGACACACACACCCACACACCAACACCTGGGACACACCCACACACACCAACACCTGGGACACACACCCACACACCAACACCTGGGACACACACACCCCCACACACCAACACCTGGGACACACACCCCCCCACACACCAACACCTGGGACACACCCCCACACACACCAACACCTGGGACACCCACACACACCAACACCTGGGACACACCCCCACACACCAACACCTGGAACACCCACACACCAACACCTGGGACACACCCACACACACCAAAACTTGGGACACACCCACACACACCAACACCTGGGACACACCCCCACACACCAAAACCTGGGACACACCCACACACACCAACACCTGGGACACCCCACCACACACGAACACCTGGGACACCCCCCCACACACCAAAACCTGGGACACACCCACACACATCAACACCTGGGACACCCCCCCCACACACCAACACCTGGGACACCCACACACACCAACACCTGGGACACACCCACACACACCAACACCTGGGACACACCCCCACACACCAACACCTGGGACACACCCACACACACCAACACCTGGGACACACCCCCACACACCAACACCTGGGACACACACCCCCCCACACACCAACACCTGGGACACACACACCCACACACCAACACCTGGGACACCCACACACACCAACACCTGGGACACACCCACACACACCAACACCTGGGACACACCCCCACACACCAACACCTGGGACACACCCACACACACCAACACCTGGGACACACCCCCACACACCAACACCTGGGACACACACCCCCCCACACACCAACACCTGGGACACACCCCCACACACACCAACACCTGGGACACCCACACACACCAACACCTGGGACACACCCCCACACACCAACACCTGGGACACACCCCCACACACCAACACCTGGGACACACCCACACACACCAACACCTGGGAGACACACACCCACACACCAACACCTGGGACACCCACACCCACACACCAACACCTGGGACACACCCCCACACACCAACACCTGGGACACCCCCCCACACCAACACCTGGGACACACACACACACCAACACCTGGGACACACCCCCACACACCAACACCTGGGACAACCCCCCACACACCAACACCTGGGACACACACACCCACACACCAACACCTGGGACACACCCACACACCAACACCTGGGACACACCCCCACACACCAACACCTGGGACACACCCCCACCCACCAACACCTGGGACACACCCCCACACACCAACACCTGGGACACACACACCCCCACACACCAACACCTGGGACACCCACACCCCCACACACCAACACCTGGGACACCCACACCCCCACACACCAACACCTGGTACACCCCCCCACACACCAACACCTGGGACACACCCCCACACACCAACACCTGGGACACACCCCCACACACCAACACCTGGGACACCCCCACACACCAACACCTGGGACACCCACACACACCAACACCTGGGACACCCCCCCACACACCAACACCTGGGACACACCCCCCACACACCAACACCTGGGACACACACACCCACACACCAACACCTGGGACACACCACCCACACACCAACACCTGGGACACACCCCCACACACCAACACCTGGGACACCCCCCCACACACCAACACCTGGGACACACCCCCCACACACCAACACCTGGGACACACACACCCACACACCAACACCTGGGACACACCACCCACACACCAACACCTGGGACACACCCCCACACACCAACACCTGGGACACCCACACACACCAACACCTGGGACACCCACACCCACACACCAACACCTGGGACACCCACACCCACACACCAACACCTGGGACACACTCCCACACACCAACACCTGGGACACCCCCACCCCCACACACCAACACCTGGGACACACCCCCACACACCAACACCTGGGACACACCCCCACACACCAACACCTGGGACACACCACCACACACCAACACCTGGGACACACACACACACACCAACACCTGGGACACACCCCCACACACCAACACCTGGGACACACCACCACACACCAACACCTGGGACACCCCCCCATACACCAACACCTGGGACACCCCCCTACACACCAACACCTGGGACACACACCCACACACCAACACCTGGGACACACCCCCACACACCAACACCTGGGACACACACCCCCACACACCAACACCTGGGACACACCCACACACACCAACACCTGGGACACACCCCCACACACCAACACCTGGAACACCCACACACCAACACCTGGGACACACCCACACACACCAAAACTTGGGACACACCCACACACACCAACACCTGGGACACACCCCCCACACACCAAAACCTGGGACACACCCACACACACCAAAACCTGGGACACACCCACACACACCAACACCTGGGACACCCCCCCACACACCAAAACCTGGGACACACCCACACACACCAACACCTGGGACACCCCCCACACACCAACACCTGGGACACACCCCCACACACCAACACCTGGGACACCCCCCCACACACCAACACCTGGGACACCCCCCCACACACCAACACCTGGGACACACACACACACACCAACACCTGGGACACACCCCCACACACCAACACCTGGGACACCCCCCCACACACCAACACCTGGGAGACACACACCCACACACCAACACCTGGGACACCCCCCCACACACCAACACCTGGGACACACCCCCACACACCAACACCTGGGACACACACACACACACCAACACCTGGGACACACCCCCACACACCAACACCTGGGACACCCCCCCACACCCCAACACCTGGGACACACACACACACCAACACCTGGGACACACCCCCACACACCAACACCTGGGACAACCCCCCACACACCAACACCTGGGACACACACACCCACACACCAACACCTGGGACACACCCACACACCAACACCTGGGACACACCCCCACACACCAACACCTGGGACACACCCCCACCCACCAACACCTGGGACACACACCCACACCTGGGACACACCCCCACACACCAACACCTGGGACACCCCCACACACCAACACCTGGGACACCCACACACACCAACACCTGGGACACCCCCCCACACACCAACACCTGGGACACACCCCCCACACACCAACACCTGGGACACACACACCCACACACCAACACCTGGGACACACCACCCACACACCAACACCTGGGACACACCCCCACACACCAACACCTGGGACACCCACACACACCAACACCTGGGACACCCACACCCACACACCAACACCTGGGACACCCACACCCACACACCAACACCTGGGACACACCCCCACACACCAACACCTGGGACACCCCCCCACACCAACACCTGGGACACACACACACACCAACACCTGGACACACCCCCACACACCAACACCTGGGACAACCCCCCCACACACCAACACCTGGGACACACACACCCACACACCAACACCTGGGACACACCCACACACCAACACCTGGGACACACCCCCACACACCAACACCTGGGACACACCCCCACCCACCAACACCTGGGACACACCCCCACACACCAACACCTGGGACACACACACCCCCACACACCAACACCTGGGACACCCACACCCCCACACACCAACACCTGGGACACCCACACCCCCACACACCAACACCTGGTACACCCCCCCACACACCAACACCTGGGACACACCCCCCACACACCAACACCTGGGACACACCCCCACACACCAACACCTGGGACACCCCCACACACCCAACACCTGGGACACCCCACACACACCAACACCTGGGACACCCCCCCACACACCAACACCTGGGACACACCCCCCCACACACCAACACCTGGGACACACACACCCACACACCAACACCTGGGACACACCACCCACACACCAACACCTGGGACACACCCCCACACACCAACACCTGGGACACCCCCCCACACACCAACACCTGGGACACACCCCCCACACACCAACACCTGGGACACACACACCCACACACCAACACCTGGGACACACCACCCACACACCAACACCTGGGACACACCCCCCACACACCAACACCTGGGACACCCACACACACCAACACCTGGGACACCCACACCCACACACCAACACCTGGGACACCCACACCCACACACCAACACCTGGGACACACTCCCACACACCAACACCTGGGACACACCCCCACCCCCCACACACCCAACACCTGGGACACACCCCCACACACCAACACCTGGGACACACCCCCACACACCAACACCTGGGACACACCACCCACACACCCAACACCTGGGACACACACACACACACCAACACCTGGGACACACCCCCCACACACCAACACCTGGGACACACCACCACACACCAACACCTGGGACACCCCCCCATACACCAACACCTGGGACACCCCCCTACACACCAACACCTGGGGACACACACCCACCACCAACACCTGGGACACACCCCCACACACCAACACCTGGGACACACACCCCCCACACACCAACACCTGGGACACACCCCACACACACCAACACCTGGGACACACCCCCACACACCAACACCTGGGAACACCCCCACACACCAACACCTGGGACACACCCCACACACACCAAAACTTGGGACACACCCACACACACCAACACCTGGGACACACCCCCACACACCAAAAACCTGGGACACACCCACACACACCAAAACCTGGGACACACCCACACACACCAACACCTGGGACACCCCCCCACACACCAAAACCTGGGACACACCCACACACACCAACACCTGGGACACCCCCCCACACACCAACACCTGGGACACACCACCCCACACACCAACACCTGGGGACACCCCCCCACACACCAACACCTGGGACACCCCCCCACACACCAACACCTGGGACACACACACACACACCAACACCTGGGACACACCCCCACACACCAACACCTGGGACACCCCCCCACACACCAACACCTGGGAGACACACACCCACACACCAACACCTGGGACACCCCCCCCACACACCAAACACCTGGGACACACCCCCACACACCAACACCTGGGACACACACACACACACCAACACCTGGGACACACCCCCACACACCAACACCTGGGACACCCCCCCACACCCCAACACCTGGGACACACACACACACCAACACCTGGGGACACACCCCCACACACCAACACCTGGGACAACCCCCCACACACCAACACCTGGGACACACCACCCACACACCAACACCTGGGACACACCCACACACCAACACCTGGGACACACCCCCCACACACCAACACCTGGGACACACCCCCCACCCACCAACACCTGGGACACACACCCACACCTGGGACACACCCCCACACACCAACACCTGGGACACCCCCCACACACCAACACCTGGGACACCCACACACACCAACACCTGGGACACCCCCCCACACACCAACACCTGGGGACACACCCCCCACACACCAACACCTGGGACACACACACCCACACACCAACACCTGGGGACACACCACCCACACACCAACACCTGGGGACACACCCCCACACACCAACACCTGGGACACCCACACACACCAACACCTGGGACACCCACACCCACACACCAACACCTGGGACACCCACACCCACACACCAACACCTGGGACACACTCCCCACACACCAACACCTGGGACACCCCACACCCCCCACACACCAACACCTGGGACAC
>NC_092768.1:28742433-28788234 GCF_047496795.1 Chiloscyllium punctatum | reverse complement strand
GACACACACACACACACACCCTCAGATACACATACCCCTCCCTCAGACACACACACACACACACATTCCCTCAGACACACACACACCCCTCCCTCAGACACACACACACACACACCCTCCCTCAGACACACACACACACACACACACACCCTCCTCAGACACACACACACACACACACACACCCTCCTCAGACACACACACACCCTCCCTCAGACACACACACACACACACCCTCCCTCAGACACACACACACACCCTCCCTCAGACACACACACCCTCCCTCAGACACACACACCCTCCCTCAGACACACACACCCTCCCTCAGACACCCTCCCTCAGACACACACACACACACACACACCCTCCCTCAGACACACACACACACTCACACACCCTCCCTCAGACACACAAAACCCTCCCTCAGACACACACACACACTCCCTCAGACACACACACACACACACACACCTCAGACACACACACACCCTCAGACACACACATACACACACACACACCCTCCCTCAGACACACACACACCACACACCCACCCTCAGACACACACACACTCCCTCAGACATACACACACACACACACCCTCCCTCAGACACACACATACACACCCTCCCTCAGACACACACACACACCCTCCCTCAGACACACACACACCCTCCCTCAGACACACACACACACACACCCTCCCTCAGACACACACATACACACCCTCCCTCAGACACACACACCACACACACACCCTCAGACACACACACACCCTCCCTCAGACACACACACACACACCCTCCCTCAGACACACACACCCCACCCTCAGACACACACACCCACCCTCAGACACACACACTCTCCCTCCTCAGACACACACACACACCCTCCTCAGACACACACACCCTCCCTCAGACACACACACCCTCCCTCAGACACACACACACACACACACACCCTCCCTCAGACACACACACACACACACACAACCCCTCCCTCAGACACACACACACACCCTCCCTCAGACACACACCCCCTCCCTCAGACACACACACCCTCCCTCAGACACACACACACACACACACCCTCCCTCAGACACACACACACACACACCCTCCCTCAGACACACACACACACACACCCTCAGACACACACACACAACACACACCACACACACACACACACACCCTCCCTCAGACACACACACACACACACACCCTCCCTCAGACACACACACACACACCCTCCCTCAGACACACACACACACCCTCCCTCAGACACACACACACACACTCCCTCAGACACACACACACACACACACACACACTCCCTCCCTCAGACACACACACCCTCCCTCAGACACACACACACACCCTCAGACACACACACACTCCCTCAGACACACACACACTCCCCTCAGACACACACACACACCCTCCCTCAGACACACACACACTCCCTCAGACACACACACACACCCTCAGACACACACACACACCCTCCCTCAGACACACACACTACACACACACACACACCCTCCCTCAGACACACACACACACCCTCCCTCAGACACACACACACACCCTCCCTCAGACACACCCTCCCTCAGACACACACACACACACAACACACACCCTCCCTCAGACACACACACACACTCCCTCAGACACACACACACACACACACACTCCCTCAGACACACACACCCTCCCTCAGACACACACACATACACACACACACACACACCCTCCCTCACACACACACACACCCTCCCTCAGACACACACACACCCTCCCTCAGACACACACACACACACTCCCTCCCTCAGACACACACACACACACACCTCCCTCAGACACACACACACACACACCTCCCTCAGACACACACACACACACACCCTCAGATACACATACCCTCCCTCAGACACACACACACCCTCCCTCAGACACACACACACACACTCCCTCAGACACACACACACACACCCTCCCTCAGACACACACACACACACACCCCCTCCCTCAGACACACACACACACACACACCCCCTCCTCAGACACACACACACACACACACACCCTCCCTCAGACACACACACACACACACACACACCCTCCCTCAGACACACACACACACACACACCCTCCCTCAGACACACACACACCCTCCCTCAGACACACACACACACCCTCCCTCAGACACACACCCTCCCTCAGACACACACACACACACACCCTCCCTCAGACACACACACACCACACACACACACACCCTCCCTCAGACACACACCCACACACACACCCTCCCTCAGACACACACCCACACACACACCCTCCCTCAGACACACACCCACACACACACACCCTCCCTCAGACACACACCCACACACACACACCCTCCCTCAGACACACACCCACACACACACACCCTCCCTCAGACACACACCCACACACACACACCCTCCCTCAGACACACACCCACACACACACACCCTCCCTCAGATACACACACACACCCTCCCTCAGACACACACACACACCCTCCCTCAGACACACACACACACCCTCCCTCAGACACACACCCTCCCTCAGACACACACACACACACACCCTCCCTCAGACACACACACACACACACACACACCCTCCCTCAGACACACACCCACACACACACCCTCCCTCAGACACACACCCACACACACACCCTCCCTCAGACACACACCCACACACACACACCCTCCCTCAGACACACACCCACACACACACACCCTCCCTCAGACACACACCCACACACACACACCCTCCCTCAGACACACACACACACACACACCCTCCCTCAGACACACACACACACACACACACAACCCTCCCTCAGACACACACACACACCCTCCCTCAGACACACACACACACCCTCAGACACACACACCCTCCCTCAGACACACACACACACACACACACACACACCCTCCCTCAGACACACACACACACTCCCTCAGACACACACACACACACACACCCTCCCTCAGACACACACATACACACACACACACCCTCCCTCAGACACACACCCTCCCTCACACACACACACACCCTCCCTCAGACACACACACACCCTCCCTCAGACACACACACACCCTCCCTCAGACACACACACACACACTCCCTCCCTCAGACACACACACACACACACCCTCCCTCAGACACACACACACCCTCAGATACACATACCCTCCCTCAGACACACACACACCCTCCCTCAGACACACACACACACACTCCCTCAGACACACACACACACACTCCCTCAGACACACACACACACACACACCCTCCCTCAGACACACACACACACACCCTCCCTCAGACACACACACACACACCCCCTCCCTCAGACACACACACACACACCCCCTCCCTCAGACACACACACACACACCCCCTCCCTCAGACACACACACACACACACCCCCTCCCTCAGACACACACACACACACACCCTCCCTCAGACACACACACACACACACACCCTCCCTCAGACACACACACACACACACACACCCTCCCTCAGACACACACACACACCCTCCCTCAGACACACACACTCACACACCCTCCCTCAGACACACACACACACTCCGTCAGACACACACACACTCCCTCAGACACACACACACACACACACACACACCCTCCCTCAGACACACACACACACACACCACACCCTCCCTCAGACACACACACACACCCTCCCTCAGACACACACATCACACACACACACACCCACCCTCAGACACACACATACACACACACACACCCACCCTCAGACACACACACACACACACACCCTCCTCAGACACACACACACACCCTCCCTCAGACACACACACACACACACACCCTCCCTCAGACACACACACACACACACCCTCCCTCAGACACACACACACACCCTCCCTCAGACACACACACACACCCTCCCTCAGACACACACCCCCTCCCTCAGACACACACCCCCTCCTCAGACACACACACCCTCCCTCAGACACACACACCCTCCCTCAGACACACACACACACACACACACACCCTCCCTCAGACACACACACACACACACACCCTCCCTCAGACACACACACACACACACACACAACCCCTCCCTCAGACACACACACACACCCTCCCTCAGACACACACACACACCCTCAGACACACACACCCTCCCTCAGACACACACACCCTCCCTCAGACACACACACCCTCCCTCAGACACACACACACACACACACCCTCCCTCAGACACACACACACACACCCTCCCTCAGACACACACACACACACACCCACCCTCAGACACACACACACACACACACACACCCTCCCTCAGACACACACACACACACACACTCCCTCAGACACACACACACACACTCCCTCCCTCAGACACACACACACACACTCCCTCCCACAGACACACACTCCCTCCCTCAGACACACACACCCTCCCTCAGACACACACACACACACCCTCCCTCAGACACACACACACACACACCCTCCCTCAGACACACACACACACACACCCTCCCTCAGACACACACACACACACACCCTCCCTCAGACACACACACACATACACACACACCCTCCCTCAGACACACACACACATACACACACACCCTCCCTCAGACACACACACACACCCCTCAGACACACACACACACCCTCAGACACACACACACACACACACCCTCCCTCAGACACACACATACACACACACACACCCTCCCTCAGACACACACACACACCCTCCCTCAGACACACACATACACACACACCTCCCTCAGACACACACACACACCCTCCCTCACACACACACACACACACACACACACACACACCCTCCCTCAGACACACACACACACACACCCTCCCTCAGACACACACATACACACACACACACCCTCCCTCACACACACACCCTCCCTCACACACACACACACCCTCCCTCAGACACACACACACCCTCCCTCAGACACACACACACCCTCCCTCAGACACACACACACACTCCCTCCCTCAGACACACACACACACACACCCTCCCTCAGACACACACACACACACCCTCAGATACACATACCCTCCCTCAGACACACACACACACACACCCTCCCTCAGACACACACACACCCTCCCTCAGACACACACACACACACTCCCTCAGACACACACACACACACACACACCCCCTCCCTCAGACACACACACACACACACACCCTCCCTCAGACACACACACACACCCCCTCCCTCAGACACACACACACACACACACACACACCCTCCCTCAGACACACACACACACACACCCTCCCTCAGACACACACACACACCCTCCCTCAGACACACACACCCTCCCTCAGACACACACACACACACCCTCCCTCAGACACACACACACACACACACACCCTCCCTCAGACACACACACACACACACACACCCTCCCTCAGACACACACACACACTCCCTCAGACACACACACACTCCCTCAGACACACACACACACACACACACCCTCAGACACACACATACACACACACACACCCTCAGACACACACATACACACACACACCCTCAGACACACACATACACACACACACACCCTCCCTCAGACACACACATACACACACATACACCCACCCTCAGACACACACACACTCCCTCAGACACACACACACACACACACACACACCCTCCCTCAGACACACACATACACACCCTCCCTCAGACACACACACACACACCCTCCCTCAGACACACACACACCCTCCCTCAGACACACACACACACACACCCTCCCTCAGACACACACATACACACCCTCCCTCAGACACACACACACACCCTCCCTCAGACACACACACACCCTCCCTCAGACACACACACACACACACCCTCCCTCAGACACACACACACACACACACACCCTCCCTCAGACACACACACACACACACACCCTCCCTCAGACACACACATACACACACACACCCTCCCTCAGACACACACACACACCCTCCCTCAGACACACACACACACACACACACACCCTCCCTCAGACACACACACACACACTCCCTCAGACACACACACACACACACACACCCTCCCTCAGACACACACATACACACACACACACCCTCCCTCAGACACACACACATACACACACACCCTCCCTCTCACACACACACACACACACACACACCCTCCCTCACACACACACACATACACACACCCTCCCTCACACACACACCCTCCCTCACACACACACACACCCCTCCCTCAGACACACACACACCCTCCCTCAGACACACACACACCCTCCCTCAGACACACACACACCCTCCCTCAGACACACACACACACTCCCTCAGACACACACACACACACACACTCCCTCCCTCAGACACACACACACACACACCCTCCCTCAGACACACACACACACACACCCTCAGATACACATACCCTCCCTCAGACACACACACACACACACATTCCCTCAGACACACACACACCCCTCCCTCAGACACACACACACACACCCTCCCTCAGACACACACACACACACACACACACCCTCCCTCAGACACACACACACACACACACACACCCTCCCTCAGACACACACACACACCCTCCCTCAGACACACACACACACACACCCTCCCTCAGACACACACACACACCCTCCCTCAGACACACACACCCTCCCTCAGACACACACACCCTCCCTCAGACACACACACCCTCCCTCAGACACCCTCCCTCAGACACACACACACACACACACACCCTCCCTCAGACACACACACACACTCACACACCCTCCCTCAGACACACAAAAACCCTCCCTCAGACACACACACACACTCCCTCAGACACACACACACACACACACACCCTCAGACACACACACACCCTCAGACACACACATACACACACACACACCCTCCCTCAGACACACACACACACACACCCACCCTCAGACACACACACACTCCCTCAGACATACACACACACACACACCCTCCCTCAGACACACACATACACACCCTCCCTCAGACACACACACACACCCTCCCTCAGACACACACACACCCTCCCTCAGACACACACACACACACACCCTCCCTCAGACACACACATACACACCCTCCCTCAGACACACACACACACACACACCCTCAGACACACACACACCCTCCCTCAGACACACACACACACACCCTCCCTCAGACACACACACCCACCCTCAGACACACACACCCACCCTCAGACACACACACTCTCCCTCCTCAGACACACACACACACCCTCCCTCAGACACACACACCCTCCCTCAGACACACACACCCTCCCTCAGACACACACACACACACACACACCCTCCCTCAGACACACACACACACACACACAACCCCTCCCTCAGACACACACACACACCCTCCCTCAGACACACACCCCCTCCCTCAGACACACACACCCTCCCTCAGACACACACACACACACACACCCTCCCTCAGACACACACACACACACACCCTCCCTCAGACACACACACACACACACCCTCAGACACACACACACACACACACACACACACACACACACACCCTCCCTCAGACACACACACACACACACACCCTCCCTCAGACACACACACACACACCCTCCCTCAGACACACACACACACCCTCCCTCAGACACACACACACACACTCCCTCAGACACACACACACACACACACACACTCCCTCCCTCAGACACACACACCCTCCCTCAGACACACACACACACCCTCAGACACACACACACTCCCTCAGACACACACACACTCCCTCAGACACACACACACACCCTCCCTCAGACACACACACACTCCCTCAGACACACACACACACCCTCAGACACACACACACACCCTCCCTCAGACACACACATACACACACACACACCCTCCCTCAGACACACACACACACCCTCCCTCAGACACACACACACACCCTCCCTCAGACACACCCTCCCTCAGACACACACACACACACACACACACCCTCCCTCAGACACACACACACACTCCCTCAGACACACACACACACACACACACTCCCTCAGACACACACACCCTCCCTCAGACACACACACATACACACACACACACACACCCTCCCTCACACACACACACACCCTCCCTCAGACACACACACACCCTCCCCTCAGACACACACACACACACTCCCTCCCTCAGACACACACACACACACACCCTCCCTCAGACACACACACACACACACCCTCCCTCAGACACACACACACACACACCCTCAGATACACATACCCTCCCTCAGACACACACACACCCTCCCTCAGACACACACACACACACTCCCTCAGACACACACACACACACCCTCCCTCAGACACACACACACACACACCCCCTCCCTCAGACACACACACACACACACACCCCCTCCCTCAGACACACACACACACACACACACCCTCCCTCAGACACACACACACACACACACACACCCTCCCTCAGACACACACACACACACACACCCTCCCTCAGACACACACACACACCCTCCCTCAGACACACACACACACCCTCCCTCAGACACACACCCTCCCTCAGACACACACACACACACACCCTCCCTCAGACACACACACACACACACACACACACCCTCCCTCAGACACACACCCACACACACACCCTCCCTCAGACACACACCCACACACACACCCTCCCTCAGACACACACCCACACACACACACCCTCCCTCAGACACACACCCACACACACACACCCTCCCTCAGACACACACCCACACACACACACCCTCCCTCAGACACACACCCACACACACACACCCTCCCTCAGACACACACCCACACACACACACCCTCCCTCAGATACACACACACACCCTCCCTCAGACACACACACACACCCTCCCTCAGACACACACACACACCCTCCCTCAGACACACACCCTCCCTCAGACACACACACACACACACCCTCCCTCAGACACACACACACACACACACACACCCTCCCTCAGACACACACCCACACACACACCCTCCCTCAGACACACACCCACACACACACCCTCCCTCAGACACACACCCACACACACACACCCTCCCTCAGACACACACCCACACACACACACCCTCCCTCAGACACACACCCACACACACACACCCTCCCTCAGACACACACCCACACACACACACCCTCCCTCAGACACACACCCACACACACACACCCTCCCTCAGACACACACCCACACACACACACCCTCCCTCAGAGACACACCCACACCCTCCCTCAGAGACACACCCACACCCTCCCTCAGAGACACACCCACACCCTCCCTCAGACACACCCACACCCTCCCTCAGACACACCCACACCCTCCCTCAGACACACCCACACACACACACCCTCCCTCAGAGACACACCCACACCCTCCCTCAGACACACACACACACCCTCCCTCAGACACACACCCACACACACACACCCTCCCTCAGACACACACCCACACACACACACCCTCCCTCAGACACACACCCACACACACACACCCTCCCTCAGACACACACCCTCCCTCAGACACACCCTCCCTCAGACACACCCTCCCTCAGAGACACACCCACACACACACACCCTCCCTCAGACACACACCCTCCCTCAGACACACACCCTCCCTCAGACACACACTCACACACACCCCCACACACACACCCCCCCCACACACACACACACTCGCTCCCTCTCTCACACACACACACACTCGCTCCCTCTCTCACACACACACACTCGCTCGCTCCCTCTCTCACACACACACACACACACTCGCTCCCTCTCACACACACACACACACTCGCTCCCTCTCTCACACACACACACACACTCGCTCCCTCTCTCACACACACACACACACTCGCTCCCTCTCTCACACACACACACTCGCTCCCTCTCTCACACACACACACACACACTCGCTCCCTCTCTCACACACACACACACACTCGCTCCCTCTCTCTCACACACACACTCTCGCTCCCTCTCTCACACACACACTCTCGCTCCCTCTCTCACACACACACTCTCGCTCCCTCTCTCACACACACACTCTCGCTCCCTCTCTCACACACACACTCTCGCTCCCTCTCTCACACACACACTCTCGCTCCCTCTCTCACACACACACTCTCGCTCCCTCTCTCACACACACACTCTCGCTCCCTCTCTCACACACACACTCTCGCTCCCTCTCTCTCACACACACACTCTCGCTCCCTCTCTCTCTCACACACTCTCGCTCCCTCTCTCTCTCACACACTCTCTCGCTCCCTCTCTCTCTCACACACTCTCGCTCCCTCTCTCTCTCACACACTCTCGCTCCCTCTCTCTCTCACACACACACACTCACTCTCACACACACATACACACACTCTCACACACACACACTCACTGTCCCTCTCTCTGACACACACTCTCTCTCTCTCTCCTCCCCTCACGCACTCTCTCTCTCCCCCCCCCTCACACGCACTCTCTCTCACCCCCTCACACGCACTCACTCTCTCCCCCCCCCCTCACACGCACTCACTCTCTCCCCCCCTCTCACACGCACTCTCTCTCTCCCCCCTCTCACACACACGCACCCTCTCACACACACACACACCCTCTCACACAGAGACACACTCTTCCCTCTCTCTCTCTCTCACACACAGAGACACAACCCCACCCAAACACACCTCCTTCACTCACCCTGACATCCCACCCACCAAACACACCTCCTTGACTCACCCTGACCCCCCACCCACCAAACACACCTCCTTGACTCACCCTGACCCCCACCCACCAAATACACCTCCTTGACTCACCCTGACCCCCCACCCACCAAACACACCTTCTCACCTCGACCCACCCCCCACCCAACAAACACACCTCCTTGACTCGCCTCGAACCCCCCCACCCACCAAACACACCTCCTTGACTCACCCACCACCCACCAAACACACCTTGACTCATCCCGCCCCCCCACCCACTAAACACACCTCCTTGACTCACCCCGACCCCCCCACACACCAAACACACTTCCTTGACTCACCCCGCCCCCCCGCCCACCAAACACACCATGACTCACCCCGCGCCCCCCACCCACCAAACACACCACCATGACTCACCCCGCCCACCAAACACACCACCATGACTCACCCCGCCCCCCCCGCCCACCAAACACACCACCATGACTCACCCCGACCCCACCAAACACACCTCCTTGACCCACCCCGCCGCCCACCAAACACACCTCCTTGACCCACCCACTCCCAAACACACGTCGTTGACCCACCCCCCCAAACACACTACCTTGACTCGCACCTCCCCCCCCACCCACCAAACACACCTCCTTGACTCGCACCGCCCCCCACCCACCAAACACACCTCCTTGACTCACCCTGCCCTCCACCCACCAAACACACCACCTTGACCCACCCCATCCCCCCACCCACCAAACACACCTCCTTGACTCACCCAGCCCCCCAACCCACCAAACACACCTCCTTGACCCACCCCCCACCCACCAAACACACCACCTTGACCCACCCCGCCCCCCAAACACACCACCTTGACTCACCCCACCCCCCCACTAAACACACCACCTTGATTCACCCCGCCCCCCCACTAAACACACCTCCTTGACTCACCCCGCCCCACCACTAAACACACCTCCTTGACCCACCCCGCCCCCCACCAAACACACCATCTTGACCCACCCTGCCCCCCAAACACGCCACCCTGACTCACCCCGCGCCCCCCCACCCACCAAACACACCTCCTTGACTCACCCAGCCCCCCCCAACCCACCAAACACACCTCCTTGACCCACCCCCCCCAAACACACCACCTTGACTCATCCCGCCCCCCCACCCACCAAACACACCTCCTTGACTCGCCCCCCCCACCCACCAAACACACCTTGACTCATCCCGCCCCCCACCCACCAAACACACCTCCTTGACTCGCACCTCCCCCCCACCCACCAAACACACCTCCTTGACTCGCACCGCCCCCCACCCACCAAACACACCTCCTTGACTCGCACCGCCCCCCCAACCCACCAAACACACCTCCTTGACTCGCACCGCCCCCCGCACCCACCAAACACACCTCCTTGACTCACCCTGCCCCCCCACCCATCAAACACATCACCTTGACCCACCCCGCCCACACCAAACACACCACCTTGATTCACCCCGCCCCCACCCACCAAACACACCTCCTTGACCCACCCCACCCCCCACCCACCAAACACACCTCCTTGACCCACCCCGCCCCCCCACCCACCAAACACACCTCCTTGACTCACTCCGCCCCCCAACCACACCACCTTGACTCACCCTGCCCCCCCCACCCACGAAATACACCACCTTGACTCACCCCCCACCCACCAAACACACCTTGACCCACCCCGCCCCTCCCCCACCCAAACACACCCTTGACTCGCACCCCTCCCCCACCCACCAAACACACCTCCTTGACTCGCCTCGACCTCCCCCACCCACACCTCCTTGACCCACGCCCCCCACCCACCAAACACACCTCCTTGACTCACCCCGCCCCACCCACCCACCAAGCACACCACCTTGACTCACCCCGCGCCCCCCCCACCCACCAAACATACCTTCTTGACTCACCCCCCCACCCACCAAACACACCTCCTAGACTCACCCCGCGCCCCCCACCCACCAAACACACCTCCTAGACTCACCCCGCGCCCCCCACCCACCAAACACACCTCCTAGACTCACCCCGCGCCCCCCACCCACCAAACACACCTCCTAGACTCACCCCGCGCCCCCCACCCACCAAACACACCTCCTAGACTCACCACGCGCCCCCCACCCACCAAACACACCTCCTAGACTCACCCCGCCCCCCCCACCCACCAAACACACCTACTTGACTCACCCCCCACCCACCAAACACACCTTGACTCATCCCGCCCCCCCACCCACCAAACACACCTCCTTGACTCACCCCGCCCCCACACCCACCAAACACACCACCTTGACTCACCCCGCGCCCCCCACCCACCAAACACACCACCTTGACTCACCCCGCCCCACCCACAAAACACACCTCCTTGACTCACCCCGCCCTACCCACCCACCAAACACACCTCCTTGACTCACCCCGCCCCCCCCCACACACCAAACACACCTCCTTGACTCACCCCGCCCCCCCCCCACACACCAAACACACCTGCTTGACCTTCCCACCCACCAAACACACCTCCTTGACTCACCCCGCCCCCCCGCCCACCAAACACACCACCATGACTCACCCCGCCCCCCCGCCCACCAAACACACCACCATGACTCACCCCCGACCCCACCAAACACACTTCCTTGACCCGCCCCGCCCCCCACCAAACACACCTCCTTGACCCACCCCCCCCAAACACACTACCTTGACTCACCCCGCGCCCCCCACCCACCAAACACACCTTCTTGACTCGCACTGCACCCCCCACCCACCAAACACACCTCCTTGACTCGCCTCGACCCCCCCCACCCACCAAACACACCTTGACTCATCCCGCCCCCCCACCCACCAAACACACCTCCTTGACTCGCACCGCACCCCCCAACCCACCAAACACACCTCCTTGACTCGCACCACCCCCCCACTCACCAAACACACCTCCTTGACTCGCACCGCCCCCCCACCCACCAAACACACCTCCTTGACTCACCCTGCCCCCCACCCAAACACACCACCTTGACCCACCCCATCCCCCCACCCACCAAACACACCTCCTTGACTCACTCAGCCCCCCCAACCCACCAAACACACCTCCTTGACCCACCACACCCACCCACCAAACACACCTCCTTGACCCACCCCCCACCCACCAAACACACCACCTCGACCCACCCCGCCCCCCAAACACACCACCCTGACTCACCCCGCCCCACCCACCCACCAAGCACACCTCCTTGACCCACCCCGTCCCCCACCAAACACACCTCCTTGACACACCCCGCCCCCCCAAACACACCTCCTTGACCCACCCCCCCCCAAACACACCTCCTTGACTCACCCCGCCCCCCCACCCAAACACACCTCCTTGACTCACCCCGCGCCCCCCACCCACCAAACACACCTCCTTGACTCACCCCGCGCCCCCCACCCACCAAACACACCTCCTAGACTCACCCCGCGCCCCCCACCCACCAAACACACCTCCTAGACTCACCCCGCGCCCCCCACCCACCAAACACACCTCCTAGACTCACCCCGCGCCCCCCACCCACCAAACACACCTCCTAGACTCACCCCGCGCCCCCCACCCACCAAACACACCTCCTAGACTCACCCCGCGCCCCCCACCCACCAAACACACCTCCTAGACTCACCCGCGCCCCCCACCCACCAAACACACCTCCTAGACTCACCCCGCGCCCCCCACCCACCAAACACACCTCCTAGACTCACCCCGCGCCCCCCACCCACCAAATACACCTACTTGACTCACCCCCCACCCACCAAACACACCTTGACTCATCCCGCCCCCCCACCCACCAAACACACCTCCTTTACTCGCACCTCCCCCCCACCAACCAAACACACCTCCTTGACTCACCCCGCCCCCACACCCACCAAACACACCACCTTGACTCACCCCGCGCCCCCCACCCACCAAACACACCACCTTGACTCACCCCGCCCCACCCACAAAACACACCTCCTTGACTCACCCCGCCCCACCCACAAAACACACCTCCTTGACTCACCCCGCCCTACCCACCCACCAAACACACCTCCTTGACTCACCCCGCCCCACCCACCAAACACACCTCCTTGACTCACCCCCCCCACCCCACCAAACACACCTCCTTGACTCACCCCGCCCCACCCACCCACCAAGCACACCTTCTTGACTCACCCCGCGCCCCCCCACCCACCAAACATACCTCCTTGACTCACCCCGCCCTACCCACCAAACACACCTCCCCCACCCACCAAACACACCTCCTTGACTCACCCCCCCCCACCCACCAAACACACCACCTTGACTCACCCCCCCCACCCACCAAACACACCTCCTTGACTCACCCCCCCCACCAAATACACCTCCTTGACTCACCCACCAAACACACCTCCTTGACTCACCCCCCCCCACCAAACACACCTCCTTGACTCACCCCCCCACCCACCAAACACATCTCCTTGACTCACCCCTCCTACCCACCAAACATACCTCCTTGACTCACCCCCCCCCCCACCAAACACACCTCCTTGACTCACCCCCCCCACCAAATACACCTCCTTGACTCACCCCCCAATCACACCTCCTTGACTCACCCCCCCCCACCAAACACACCTCCTTGACTCACCCCCCCCACCAAACACACCTCCTTGACTCACCCCCCCACCCACCAAACACACCTCCTTGACTCACCCCCCCCCACCAAACACACCTCCTTGACTCACCCCCCCCCCCCACCAAACACACCTCCTTGACTCACCCCCCCCCCACCAAACACACCTCCTTGACTCACCCCCCCCACCCACCAAACACACCTCCTTGACTCACCCCCCCCACCCACCAAACATACCTCCTTGACTCACCCCCCCCCCACCAATCATACCTCCTTGACTCACCCCCCCCCCAAACACACCTCCTTGACTCACCCCCCACCCACCAAACACACCTCCTTGACTCACCCCCCCACCCACCAAACACACCTCCTTGACTCACCCCCCCCACCCACCAAACACACCTCCTTGACTCACCCCCCCCCCCAAACACACCTCCTTGACTCACCCCCCCCCCACCCAAACACACCTCCTTGACTCACCCCCCCCACCCACCAAACACACCACCTTGACTCACCCCGCCCCACCCACAAAACACACCACCTTGACTCACCCCGCCCCACCCACAAAACACACCTCCTTGACTCACCCCGCCCCACCCACAAAACACACCTCCTTGACTCACCCCGCCCTACCCACCCACCAAACACACCTCCTTGACTCACCCCGCCCCACCCACCAAACACACCTCCTTGACTCACCCCCCCCACCCACCAAACACACCTCCTTGACTCACCCCGCCCCACCCACCCACCAAGCACACCTTCTTGACTCACCCCGCGCCCCCCCACCCACCAAACATACCTCCTTGACTCACCCCGCCCTACCCACCAAACACACCTCCCCCACCCACCAAACACACCTCCTTGACTCACCCCCCCCACCCACCAAACACACCACCTTGACTCACCCCCCCCACCCACCAAACACACCTCCTTGACTCACCCCCCCCACCAAATACACCTCCTTGACTCACCCACCAAACACACCTCCTTGACTCACCCCCCCCCCAAACACACCTCCTTGACTCACCCCCCCCCAAACACACCTCCTTGACTCACCCCCCCCCCAAACACACCTCCTTGACTCACCCCCCCCCCAAACACACCTCCTTGACTCACCCCCCCCCCCAAACACACCTCCTTGACTCACCCCCCCCCCCAAACACACCTCCTTGACTCACCCCCCCCCCCAAACACACCTCCTTGACTCACCCCCCCCCCCAAACACACCTCCTTGACTCACCCCCCCCACCCACCAAACATACCTCCTTGACTCACCCCCCCCACCCACCAAACACACCTCCTTGACTCACCCCCCCCACCCACCAAACACACCTCCTTGACTCACCCCCCCCCCAAACACACCTCCTTGACTCACCCCCCCCCCAAACACACCTCCTTGACTCACCCCCCCCCACCCACCAAACACACCTCCTTGACTCACCCCCCCCCCCCAAACACACCTCCTTGACTCACCCCCCCCCCCAAACACACCTCCTTGACTCACCCCCCCCCCCCACCCACCAAACACACCTCCTTGACTCACCCCCCCACCCACCAAACACACCTCCTTGACTCACCCCCCCCCCCCCCAAACACACCTCCTTGACTCACCCCCCCCCCCAAACACACCTCCTTGACTCACCCCCCCCCCAAACACACCTCCTTGACTCACCCCCCCCCCAATCACACCTCCTTGACTCACCCCCCCCCCCCCCACCAAACACACCTCCTTGACTCACCCCCCCCCCAATCACACCTCCTTGACTCACCCCCCCCCCCAAACACACCTCCTTGACTCACCCCCCCCCCAATCACACCTCCTTGACTCACCCCCCCCCCCCAAACACACCTCCTTGACTCACCCCCCCCCCAATCACACCTCCTTGACTCACCCCCCCCCCCCAAACACACCTCCTTGACTCACCCCCCAAGAAGTGCAATCCTCAAGTTCTCTTTGAAGGTTGGGTTGAGGACCAGACCCTGGAGTCCTCCGGAAGCTGCTGGGAATGCCACAGTCGGAGTCCCATCAGAATACTCACACAGTCATCGTGATCTCTGTGCAGGGAGGACACACTATTACAGACCAGGGTACTGCCCCGCACGCCTGCAAACCTCCCCCCACCCACCTCCCCGAAAATAAACCCTTCCTCCTTCCTCAACCCACTGCTGAACCAATGTTAGCGTGGTGACAGACAGACACTAGACTCTGCTAAAGCTACTGGGCTTTCTGCCCTCCCCAGTCTGCAACATGACTCAATCACCCAGCGGGGGGCAGTCAGCTCCACGGCCAGAGATCTCAGGACATGGGGGTAAAGGCTGAGGGAGTAAATCCTGACAAAAGTCAATCAGGAGCACAGTCCAATGGTGGTCTGACAGTGAACACTGTCACCTTTACAGCAACCAGGCCAGCCCCACAGGCAATGCACGAGATTTGTTTTTGGGCCCAGCACCGATTCTGCCAACTCAGGGACAGTGGGTCAGACACTGGTTCCCCCCCCGCACCGCCCTCCCTCTGGGACTGGGTGCGACAGTGGGTTAGACACTGTCCTTTCCCCCACCCCCCCTCCCTATGGGACTGGGTGGGACAGTGGGTTAGACACTGTCCTTCCCCCACTCCCTCTGGGACTGGGTGGGACAGTGGGTTAGACACTGTCCTTCCCCCCCCTCCCTCTGGGACTGGGTGGGACAGTGGGTCAGACACTGTCCTTCCCACCCCTCCCTCTGGGACTGGGTGGGACAGTGGGTCAGACACTGTCCTTTCCCCCCTCCCTCTGGGACTGGGTGGGACAGTGGGTCAGGCACTGTCCTTTCCCCCCCCCTCCCTCTGGGACTGGGTGGGACAGTGGGTCAGACACTGTCCTTTCCCCCCCCCCCCCTCCCTCTGGGACTGGGTGGGACAGTGGGTCAGACACTGTCCTTTCCCCCACCCCCTCCCTCTGGGACTGGGTGGGACAGTGGGTCAGACACTCCTTTCCCCCACCCCCACTCCCTCTGGGACTGGGTGGGACAGTGGGTCAGACACTGCCCTTTCCCCCCCTCCCTCTGGGACTGGGTGGGACAGTGGGTCAGACACTGTCCTTTCCCCCCCCTCCTCCCTCTGGGACTGGGTGGGACAGTGGGTCAGACACTGTCCTTTCCCCCCCTCCCTCTGGGGACTGGGTGGGACAGTGGGTCAGACACTGTCATTTTCCCCCCTCCCCCTGGGACTGGGTGAGACAGTGGGTCAGACACTGTCCTCCACCCCCCCCCCCTCCCTCTGGGTCTGGGACTGGGTGGGACAGTCACTGTCCTTCCTCCCCCCGCCCCCCCCAACTTCCATTTCACAAGTTTCACTCACACTCTGCCTTCCCCGATCGTGAGACAGAGCGACAGATCTACATCCGTGGGGTACACTATCGTCCAGTTTACAGTGACGGTCCGCAACGCGCGGTCACCCCTCCCCTCCCCACCCCCCGAAAAATTAATCAGAACTGGTCAAAGTGCTGGAAACATCGCCCTGGGGCTGCGTTGGGTTTGTGCGTGCTTCTGCCTGAGCACAGTCAGAAGGAAGAGGAACCTGGGTGTCACTGACACAAGGAATTGTGGGTAGTAGTAGTGGTGGTGGTGGGAGGTGGGGGGGGGGGGGGGGTGATGTTTGAACGGGCGAGGTGGAGGGCACAGCAAGGCAGGCAGCTCAGGCTGGAGCACAGAGTGGGGGGGGGGGGGCGTGGGTGGAGTACCGTTGCTTATCTTTCTTCACCCAGAAGGTAACAGCGGCCTGTGGCAAGGGTTGATCCAGGAACAGCAGCCTCATGACGTAATTCTGAGCCAGCACCGGCAGCTCCCTGAGAAAGGAGGAAGGAGGCGCGATCAGGTCAGCGGAGCGGCGCGACAAAAAACAAAAGGGCCCTCGCGTTCGTTCACACCGGCTGCCGGATACAGAGCACGCCCCCCCCCCCCCCCCCCAATCCACCAGCCAATCCGCGCGGATACCTGAGCCCAAAGCCATCCGAGTATCAGGCGTGTGCCATATCCGGGATGGGGGTGAGTTGAGGGAGGTGAGTGGCTGCTCCTGGTAAAAATCTCTCTGCCCACGTCCAATCTCACCACCCCCCCCACTCCCCCCACCCCCCCCACCACCGCTTTCTGGAGTTGGGGGTGCTGTACAGAAATTTGGCTTGGCGAGAATTATCTCATGACGGGAGTAAGTTGGCCGTCGATTCTTATCCAGGGACATAACCAGAGGGAGAGGAATGAGGGAATTCTGAAGACAAGGAATTTCGCGACGGCGTCAAACAGGCCACTCGGCCCGCTGAGTCAGCCCCCCCACCCCGCGAGGGACATCCCACGCAAACGCACCCTCCCCGCCCCGACACCGTCCCCCACAACCCTGCTTTTCCCCTGGCTAACCCACTTGACCTACACAATCCCTGGTCACGATGGGAAAATTTAGCACGGCCAATTCACCCGAACGTGCACATCCCTGAACACTTCAGGGGACAATTCAGCAGAGCCAATCCACCCAGACCTGCACATCTTTGTGACTGTGGGAGGAAACCGGAGCACCCGGAGGAAACCCACGCAGACACGGGGAGAACGTGCAAACTCCACACAGAGAGTCACCGCGAGGCTGGGATCGAACCCAGGTCCCTGGTGCTGAGGGGCAGTGATGCTAACTACTGAGCCACCCGATTAGGGATGGGGAGTAAACACTGACCCTCGCCAGCATCACCCACATCCCAGCAGAGTTACCTTTTCAAAAACAGTATGTGCAGTGAGACGTGAGACAGGGCACGAGGGGCACTCCCGGCCCAGGGGGGAGAGGGGCAAGAGGCCCCCTGTTTCCAGAGATGGCTCCTGCGTTTAGATGGAGCCACATCCCCCACTGTCTCAGAGTGAGATAAAGATGGCCGCCAGCTGACCCTCCCTCCTGGAGGGAGGGAGATAATCGCTCACCTGAAGACGGCCAGGCAGGTAGCCGGGTGGTTGTAGAGTTTGTCGAGGACGCTGGGACTCAGGCTCCTCATGTATTCGTGCAGATTCTTACACTTCAGCTTCTCCCGCTGCATTCTCTCTCTCTCTCAGAGTTGAGGTGCTGGAGGGGAGACAGGACGAACAGGTCAGCCAGGCAGAACCTTAGAATCCCTACAGCGTGGAAAGCTGCCACTCGGCCCATCGAATCCTGCACCGACCCACAGAAGGGCATCCCAACCAGAACCAACTCCACCCCCAACTCCCCTCTACTCTATCCCTGTAACCCTGCCTTTCCCGTGGCTAACCCACCCACACTGCACATCCCTGGACGCCAAGGGACAATTCAGCACGGCCTAACCTGCACACCTTTGGACTGTGGGAGGAAACCAGAGCACCCGGAGGAAACCCACGCAGACACTGGGAGAATGTGCAAATACCAGGCAGACAGTCGCCAGAGGCTGGGATCGAACCTGTGATCCTGGAGCTGTGAGGCAGCAGTGGTAACCACTGAGTCACCCTGAACTAGACACCATTCCTTCGCAGTATCTGATGATCACCGCTCTCTGCCCCTCTAAGGACAGCGAACCTCAAATTTTGGATTATTTGGAGAGAGAGAGAAAGAGAGAGAGTGAGAGAAAGAGACACAGAGACAGAGAGAGAGAGAGAGAGAGAGACTGAGGGACAAAAGAACAAGAGAACATAGGAAGGGGTTGCAAAGAAAGATCCCAGATGCGTTTGAAGGGAAGCAAGTCACATCCACGAATACGGAACTGAAGCAGACACTGACCAGACGGCTGGGGGGTGGGGGGAACCAACTGTAACAAAGCTGGGGCTTTAAAACGTTACTTTGTCTGATGTTTCAGAACAAATGTTATCCCCACTGTTACACAGTGACACACTGGTCCCCACCAGCACTGTCCCCCACTGTTAGTGACACACTGGTCCCCACCAGTACTGTCCCCCAGTGTTACACAGTGACAGACCTGTCCCCACCAGCACTGCAACACAGTGTTACACAGTGAGAGACCTGGACACACCAGCACTGTCCTTCAGTGTTACACAGTGACAGACCTGTCCCCACCAGTACTGTACCCCAGTGTTACACAGTGACACACTGGTCCCCACCAGTACTGTCCCCCAGTGTTACACAGTGACAGACCTGTCCCCACCAGCACTGCAACACAGTGTTACACAGTGAGGGACCTGGCCACACCAGCATTGTCCTTCAGTGTAACACAGTGGCAGACCTGTCCCCATCAGCACTGTACCGCAGTGTTACACAATGACAGACCTGTCCCCATCAGCACTGTACCCCAGTGTTACACAGTGACAGACCTGTCCCCACCAGCACTGCAACACAGTGTTACACAGTGATAGACCTGTCCCCACCACTGTTACACAGTGACAGACCTGTCCCCACCAGCACAGTAACCCAGTGTTACAGTGACAGACCTGTCCCCACCAGCACTGTCCCCCAGTGTTACACACTGACAGACCTGTCCCCACCAGCACTGTCCCCCAATGTTACACACTGACAGACCTGTCCCCACCAGCACTGTCCCCAATGTTACACACTGACAGACCTGTCCCCACCAGCACTGTAACCCAATGTTACACAGTGACAGACCTGTCCGGACCAGCACTGTAACCCAGTGTTACACTGAGACAGACCTGTCCCCACCAGCACTGCAACACAGTGTTACACAGTGACAGACCTGGCCACACCAGCACTGTACCCCAGTGTTACACAGTGACAGACCTGTCCCCACCAGCACTGTCCCCCAGTGTTACACAGTGACAGACCTGTCCCCACCAGCACTGTAACCCAGTGTTACACAGTGACAGACCTGTCCCCAACAGTACTGTCCTGCAGTGTTACACACTGACAGACCTGTCCCCACCACTGTTACACAGTGACAGACCTGTCCCCACCAGCACCGGAACCCAGTGTTACACAGTGACAGACCTGTCCCCACCAGCACTCTCCCCCCGTGTTACACAGAGACAGACCTGTCCCTACCAGCACTGTCCCCGTGTTACACAGTGACAGACCTGTCCCCACCAGCACTCTCACCCCGTGTTACACAGAGACAGACCTGTCCCTACCAGCACTGTCCCCCAGTGTTACACAGTGACAGACCTGTTCCCACCAGCACAGTAACCCAGTGTTACAATGACAGACCTGTCCCCACCAGCACTGTCCCCCAGTGTTACACACTGACAGACCTGTCCCCACCAGCACTGTCCCCCAATGTTACACACTGACAGACCTGTCCCCACCAGCACTGTCCCCGTGTTACACAGTGACAGACCTGTCCCCACCAGCACTGTAACCCAGTGTTACACTGAGACAGACCTGTCCCCACCAGCACTGCAACACAGTGTTACACAGTGACAGACCTGGCCACACCAGCACTGTACCCCAGTGTTACACAGTGACAGACCTGTCCCCACCACTGTTACACAGTGACAGACCTGTCCCCATCAGCACTATAACCCAGTGTTACACAGTGACAGGCCTGTCCCCACCAGCACTGTCCCCCAGTGTTATACAGTGACAGACCTGTCCCCACCAGCACTGTACCCCAGTGTTACACAGTGACAGACCTGTCCCCACCAGCACTGTAACCCAGTGTTACACAGTGACAGACCTGTCCCCAACAGTACTGTCCCGCAGTGTTACACACTGACAGACCTGTCCCCACCACTGTTACAGTGACAGACCTGTCCCCACCAGCACAGTAACCCAGTGTTACAGTGACAGACCTGTCCCCACCAGCACTGTAACCCAGTGTTACACAGTGACAGACCTGCCCCCACCAGCACTCTCCCCCCGTGTTACACAGAGACAGACCTGTCCCTACCAGCACTGTCCCCCAGTGTTACACACTGACAGACCTGTCCTCACCAGCACAGTCCCCGTGTTACACAGTGACAGACCTGTCCCCACCACTGTTACACAGTGACAGACCTGTCCCCACCAGCACTGTAACCCAGTGTTACACAGTAACAGACCTGTCCCCACCAGCACCGTAACCCAGTGTTACACAGTGACAGACCTGTCCCCACCAGCACCGTAACCCAGTGTTACACAGTGACAGACCTGTCCCCACCAGCACTCTCCCCCCGTGTTACACAGAGACAGACCTGTCCCTACCAGCACTGTCCCCGTGTTACACAGTGACAGACCTGTCCCCACCAGCACTGTAACCCAGTGTTACAGTGACAGACCTGTCCCCACCAGCACTGTCCCCCAATGTTACACACTGACAGACCTGTCCCCACCAGCACTGTCCCCAATGTTACACACTGACAGACCTGTCCCCACCAGCACTGTAACCCAATGTTACACAGTGACAGACCTGTCCGCACCAGCACTGTAACCCAGTGTTACACAGTGACAGGCCTGTCCCCACCAGCACAGTCCCCCAGTGTTATACAGTGACAGACCTGTCCCCACCAGCACTCTCCCCCCGTGTTACACAGAGACAGACCTGTCCCTACCAGCACTGTCCCCGTGTTACACAGTGACAGACCTGTCACCACCAGCACTGCAACACAGTGTTACACAGTGAGAGACCTGGCCACACCAGCACTGTACCCCAGTGTTACACAGTGACAGACCTGTCCCCACCACTGTTACACAGTGACAGACCTGTCCCCATCAGCACTGTAACCCAGTGTTACACAGTAACAGGCCTGTCCCCACCAGCACAGTCCCCCAGTGTTATACAGTGACAGACCTGTCCCCACCAGCACTGTCCCCCAGTGTTACACTGAGACAGACCTGTCCCCACCAGCACTGCAACACAGTATTACACAGTGACAGACCTGTCCCCATCAGCACTGTACCCCAGTGTTACACAGTGACAGACCTGTCCCCACCAGCACTGTAACCCAGTGTTACACAGTGACAGACCTGTCCCCAACAGTACTGTCCCGCAGTGTTACACAGTGACAGACCTGTCCCCACCACTGTTACACAGTGACAGACCTGTCCCCACCAGCACAGTAACCCAGTGTTACAGTGACAGACCTGTCCCCACCAGTACTGTCCCCCAGAGTTACACACTGACAGACCTGTCCCCACCAGCACTGTCCCCCAATGTTACACACTGACAGACCTGTCCCCACCAGCACTGTCCCCAATGTTACACACTGACAGACCTGTCCCCACCAGCACTGTAACCCAATGTTACACAGTGACAGACCTGTCCCCATCAGCACTGTAACCCAGTGTTACACAGTGACAGACCTGTCCCCAACAGTACTGTCCCGCAGTGTTACACACTGACAGACCTGTCCCCACCAGCACTGCAACACAGTGTTACACAGTGACAGACCTGTCCCCACCAGCACTGTAACCCAGTGTTACACAGTGACAGACCTGTCCCCAACAGTACTGTCCCGCAGTGTTACACACTGACAGACCTGTCCCCACCACTGTTACACAGTGACAGACCTGTCCCCATCAGCACTGTAACCCAGTGTTACACAGTGACAGACCTGTCCCCACCAGCACTGTAACCCAGTGTTACACAGTGACAGACCTGTCCCCACCAGCACTCTCCCCCAGTGTTACACAGTGACAGACCTGTCCCCATCAGCACTGTACCCCAGTGTTACACAGTGACAGACCTGTCCCCAACAGTACTGTCCCGCAGTGTTACACACTGACAGACCTGTCCCCACCACTGTTACACAGTGACAGACCTGTCCCCACCAGCACTGTAACCCAGTGTTACACACTGACAGACCTGTCCTCACCAGCACAGTCCCCGTGTTACACAGTGACAGACCTGTCCCCACCAGCACAGTAACCCAGTGTTACACTGTGACAGACCTGTCCCCACCAGCACTGTCCCCCAGTGTTACACACTGACAGACCTGTCCCCACCAGCACTGTCCCCCAATGTTACACACTGACAGACCTGTCCCCACCAGCACTGTCCCCAATGTTACACACTGACAGACCTGCCCCCACCAGCACTCTCCCCCCGTGTTACACAGAGACAGACCTGTCCCTACCAGCACTGTCCCCCAGTGTTACACACTGACAGACCTGTCCTCACCAGCACAGTCCCCGTGTTACACAGTGACAGACCTGTCCCCACCACTGTTACACAGTGACAGACCTGTCCCCACCAGCACTGTAACCCAGTGTTACACAGTGACAGACCTGTCCCCACCAGCACCGTAACCCAGTGTTACACAGTGACAGACCTGTCCCCACCAGCACCGTAACCCAGTGTTACAGTGACAGACCTGTCCCCACCAGCACTGTCCCCCCGTGTTACACAGAGACAGACCTGTCCCTACCAGCACTGTCCCCGTGTTACACAGTGACAGACCTGTCCCCACCAGCACTGTAACCCAGTGTTACAGTGACAAAACTGTCCCCACCAGCACTGTCCCCCAATGTTACACACTGACAGACCTGTCCCCACCAGCACTGTCCCCAATGTTACACACTGACAGACCTGTCCCCACCAGCACTGTAACCCAATGTTACACAGTGACAGACCTGTCCGCACCAGCACTGTCCCCCAGTGTTACACAGTGACAGACCTGTCCCCACCAGCACTGTAACCCAGTGTTACACAGTGACAGGCCTGTCCCCACCAGCACAGTCCCCCAGTGTTATACAGTGACAGACCTGTCCCCACCAGCACTCTCCCCCCGTGTTACACAGAGACAGACCTGTCCCTACCAGCACTGTCCCCGTGTTACACAGTGACAGACCTGTCACCACCAGCACTGCAACACAGTGTTACACAGTGAGAGACCTGGCCACACCAGCACTGTACCCCAGTGTTACACAGTGACAGACCTGTCCCCACCACTGTTACACAGTGACAGACCTGTCCCCATCAGCACTGTAACCCAGTGTTACACAGTAACAGGCCTGTCCCCACCAGCACAGTCCCCCAGTGTTATACAGTGACAGACCTGTCCCCACCAGCACTGTCCCCCAGTGTTACACTGAGACAGACCTGTCCCCACCAGCACTGCAACACAGTATTACACAGTGACAGACCTGTCCCCATCAGCACTGTACCCCAGTGTTACACAGTGACAGACCTGTCCCCACCAGCACTGTAACCCAGTGTTACACAGTGACAGACCTGTCGCCACAAGTACTGTCCCGCAGTGTTACACACTGACAGACCTGTCCCCACCACTGTTACACAGTGACAGACCTGTCCCCATCAGCACTGTCCCGCAGTGTTACACACTGACAGACCTGTCCCCACCAGCACTGTACCCCAGTGTTACACACTGACAGACCTGTCCCCACCAGCACTGTAACCCAGTGTTACACAGTGACAGACCTGTCCCCACCAGCACTGTAACCCAGTGTTACACAGCGACAGACCTGTCCCCACCAGCACCGTAACCCAGTGTTACACAGTGACAGACCTGTCCCCACCAGCACTCTCCCCCCGTGTTACACAGAGACAGACCTGTCCCTACCAGCACTGTCCCGGTGTTACACAGTGACAGACCTGTCCCCACCAGCACTGTACCCCAGTGTTACACAGTGACAGACCTGTCGCCAAAAGTACTGTCCCGCAGTGTTACACACTGACAGACCTGTCCCCACCACTGTTACACAGTGACAGACCTGTTCCCACCAGCACAGTAACCCAGTGTTACAGTGACAGACCTGTCCCCACCAGCACTGTCCCCCAATGTTACACACTGACAGACCTGTCCCCACCAGCACTGTCCCCAATGTTACACACTGACAGACCTGTCCCCACCAGCACTGTAACCCAATGTTACACAGTGACAGACCTGTCCGCACCAGCACTGTAACCCAGTGTTACACAGTGACAGGCCTGTCCCCACCAGCACAGTCCCCCAGTGTTATACAGTGACAGACCTGTCCCCACCAGCACTCTCCCCCCGTGTTACACAGAGACAGACCTGTCCCTACCAGCACTGTCCCCGTGTTACACAGTGACAGACCTGTCACCACCAGCACTGCAACACAGTGTTACACAGTGAGAGACCTGGCCACACCAGCACTGTACCCCAGTGTTACACAGTGACAGACCTGTCCCCACCACTGTTACACAGTGACAGACCTATCCCCATCAGCACTGTAACCCAGTGTTATACAGTGACAGGCCTGTCCCCACCAGCACTGTCCCCCAGTGTTACACTGAGACAGACCTGTCCCCACCAGCACTGCAACACAGTATTACACAGTGACAGACCTGTCCCCATCAGCACTGTACCCCAGTGTTACACAGTGACAGACCTGTCCCCACCAGCACTGTAACCCAGTGTTACACAGTGACAGACCTGTCGCCAAAAGTACTGTCCCGCAGTGTTACACACTGACAGACCTGTCCCCACCACTGTTACACAGTGACAGACCTGTCCCCATCAGCACTGTACCCCAGTGTTACACAGTGACAGACCTGTCCCCAACAGTACTGTCCCGCAGTGTTACACACTGACAGACCTGTCCCGACCAGCACTGCAACACAGTGTTACACAGTGACAGACCTGTCCCCACCAGCACTGTAACCCAGTGTTACACAGTGACAGACCTGTCCCCAACAGTACTGTCCCGCACTGTTACACACTGACAGACCTGTCCCCACCACTGTTACACAGTGACAGACCTGTCCCCATCAGCACTGTAACCCAGTGTTACACAGTGACAGACCTGTCCCCACCAGCACTGTAACCCAGTGTTACACAGTGACAGACCTGTCCCCACCAGCACTCTCCCCCAGTGTTACACAGTGACAGACCTGTCCCCATCAGCACTGTACCCCAGTGTTACACAGTGACAGACCTGTCCCCAACAGTACTGTCCCGCAGTGTTACACACTGACAGACCTGTCCCCACCACTGTTACACAGTGACAGACCTGTCCCCACCAGCACTGTAACCCAGTGTTACACACTGACAGACCTGTCCTCACCAGCACAGTCCCCGTGTTACACAGTGACAGACCTGTCCCCACCAGCACAGTAACCCAGTGTTACACTGTGACAGACCTGTCCCCACCAGCACGGTCCCCCAGTGTTACACACTGACAGACCTGTCCCCACCAGCACTGTCCCCCAATGTTACACACTGACAGACCTGTCCCCACCAGCACTGTCCCCAATGTTACACACTGACAGACCTGTCCCCATCAGCACTGTACCCCAGTGTTACACAGTGACAGACCTGTCCCCATCAGCACTGTACCCCAGTGTTACACAGTGACAGACCTGTCCCCAACAGTACTGTCCCGCAGTGTTACACACTGACAGACCTGTCCCCACCACTGTTACACAGTGACAGACCTGTCCCCACCAGCACAGTAACCCAGTGTTACAGTGACAGACCTATCCCCACCAGCACTGTCCCCCAATGTTACAGTGACAGACCTGTCCCCACCAGCACTGTCCCCAATGTTACACACTGACAGACCTGTCCCCACCAGCACTGTAACCCAATGTTACACAGTGACAGACCTGTCCGCACCAGCACTGTAACCCAGTGTTACACAGTGACAGACCTGTCCCCAACAGTACTGTCCCGCAGTGTTACACACTGACAGACCTGTCCCCACCACTGTTACACACTGACAGACCTGTCCCCACCAGCACTGTCCCGCAGTGTTACACAGTGAGAGACCTGTCCCCATCAGCACTGTACCCCAGTGTTACACACTGACAGACCTGTCCCCACCAGCACTGTAACCCAATGTTACACAGTGACAGACCTGTCCGCACCAGCACTGTAACCCAGTGTTACACAGTGACAGGCCTGTCTCCAACAGTACTGTCCCGCAGTGTTACACACTGACAGACCTGTCCCCACCACTGTTACACAGTGACAGACCTGTCCCCATCAGCACTGTACCCCAGTGTTACACAGTGACAGACCTGTCCCCAACAGTACTGTCCCGCAGTGTTACACACTGACAGACCTGTCCCCACCAGCACTGCAACACAGTGTTACACAGTGACAGACCTGTCCCCACCAGCACTGTAACCCAGTGTTACACAGTGACAGACCTGTCCCCACCAGCACTCTCCCCCAGTGTTACACAGTGACAGACCTGTCCCCACCAGCACTGTAACCCAGTGTTACACAGTGACAGACCTGTCCCCAACAGCACTCTTCCCCCAGTGTTACACAGTGACAGACCTGTCCCCACCAGCACTGTAACCCAGTGTTACACAGTGACAGGCCTGTCTCCAACAGTACTGTCCCGCAGTGTTACACACTGACAGACCTGTCCCCACCACTGTTACACAGTGACAGACCTGTCCCCATCAGCACTGTACCCCAGTGTTACACAGTGACAGACCTGTCCCCAACAGTACTGTCCCGCAGTGTTACACACTGACAGACCTGGCCCCACCAGCACTGCAACACAGTGTTACACAGTGACAGACCTGTCCCCACCAGCACTGTCCCCCAGTGTTACACTGAGACAGACCTGTCCGCACCAGCACTGTAACCCAGTGTTACACAGTGACAGACCTGTCCCCACCAGCACTGTAACCCAGTGTTACACAGTGACAGACCTGTCCCCAACAGCACTCTCCCCCAGTGTTACACAGTGACAGACCTGTCCCCACCAGCACTGTAACCCAGTGTTACACAGTGACAGACCTGTCCCCACCAGCACTGTAACCCAGTGTTACTCAGTGACAGACCTGTCCCCACCAGCACTGTAACCCAGTGTTACACAGTGACAGACCTGTCCCCAACAGTACTGTCCCCCAGTGTTACACACTGACAGACCTGTCCCCACCACTGTTACACAGTGACAGACCTGTCCCCACCAGCAATGTCCCCCAGTGTTACACACTGACAGACCTGTCCTCACCAGCACAGTCCCCGTGTTACACAGTGACAGACCTGTCCCCACCAGCACAGTAACCCAGTGTTACACTGTGACAGACCTGTCCCCACCAGCACTGTCCCCCAGTGTTACACACTGACAGACCTGTCCCCACCAGCACTGTCCCCCAATGTTACACACTGACAGACCTGTCCCCACCAGCACTGTCCCCAATGTTACACACTGACAGACCTGTCCCCATCAGCACTGTACCCCAGTGTTACACAGTGACAGACCTGTCCCCACCAGCACTCTCCCCCAGTGTTACACAGTGACAGACCTGTCCCCACCAGCACAGTAACCCAGTGTTACACACTGACATACCTGTCCCCAACAGTACTGTCCCCCAGTGTTACACACTGACAGACCTGTCCCCAACAGTATTGTACCCCACTGTTACACAGTGACAGACCTGTCCCCACCAGCACTGTAACCCAATGTTACACAGTGACAGACCTGTCCGCACCAGCACTGTAACCCAGTGTTACACAGTGACAGGCCTGTCTCCAACAGTACTGTCCCGCAGAGTTACACACTGACAGACCTGTCCCCACCAGCACTGCAACACAGTGTTACACAGTGACAGACCTGTCCCCACCAGCACTGTCCCCCAGTGTTACACTGAGACAGACCTGTCCCCACCAGCACTGTAACCCAGTGTTACACAGTGACAGACCTGTCCCCAACAGTACTGTCCCGCAGTGTTACACACTGACAGACCTGTCCCCACCACTGTTACACAGTGACAGACCTGTCCCCACCAGCACTGTAACCCAGTGTTACACAGTGACAGACCTGTCCCCACCAGCACTGTCCCCCAGTGTTACACAGTGACAGACCTGTCCCCACCACTGTTACACAGTGACAGACCTGTCCCCACCAGCACTGTCCCCCAGTGTTACACACTGACAGACTTGTCCTCACCAGCACAGTCCCCGTGTTACACAGTGACAGACCTGTCCCCACCACTGTTACACTGTGACAGACCTGTCCCCACCAGCACTGTCCCCCAGTGTTACACACTGACAGACCTGTCCCCACCAGCACTGTCCCCCAATGTTACACACTGACAGACCTGTCCCCACCAGCACTGTCCCCAATGTTACACACTGACAGACCTGTCCCCATCAGCACTGTAACCCAGTGTTACACAGTGACAGACCTGTCCCCAACAGTACTGTCCCGCAGTGTTACACACTGACAGACCTGTCCCCACCAGCACTGTCCCCCAATGTTACACACTGACAGACCTGTCCCCACCAGCACTGTCCCCAATGTTACACACTGACAGACCTGTCCCCATCAGCACTGTACCCCAGTGTTACACAGTGACAGACCTGTCCCCAACAGTACTGTCCCGCAGTGTTACACACTGACAGACCTGTCCCCACCACTGTTACACAGTGACAGACCTGTCCCCACCAGCACAGTAACCCAGTGTTACAGTGACAGACCTGTCCCCACCAGCACTGTCCCCCAATGTTACACAGTGACAGACCTGTCCCCACCAGCACTGTCCCCAATGTTACACACTGACAGACCTGTCCCCACCAGCACTGTAACCCAATGTTACACAGTGACAGACCTGTCCGCACCAGCACTGTAACCCAGTGTTACACAGTGACAGGCCTGTCCCCATCAGCACTGTACCCCAGTGTTACACAGTGACAGACCTGTCCCCACCAGCACTGTCCCCAATGTTACACACTGACAGACCTGTCCCCACCAGCACAGTAACCCAGTGTTACAGTGACAGACCTGTCCCCACCAGCACTGTCCCCCAGTGGTACACACTGACAGACCTGTCCGCACCAGCACTGTAACCCAGTGTTACACAGTGACAGGCCTGTCCCCATCAGCACTGTACCCCAGTGTTACACACTGACAGACCTGTCCCCAACAGTACTGTCCCGCAGTGTTACACACTGACAGACCTGTCCCCACCACTGTTACACAGTGACAGACCTGTCCCCACCAGCACTGTCCCCCAGTGTTACACAGTGACAGACCTGTCCCCACCAGCACAGTAACCCAGTGTTACACTGTGACAGACCTGTCCCCACCAGCACTGTCCCCCAGTGTTACACACTGACAGACCTGTCCCCACCAGCACTGTCCCCCAATGTTACACACTGACAGACCTGTCCCCACCAGCACTGTAACCCAATGTTACACAGTGACAGGCCTGTCCCCACCAGCACAGTCCCCCAGTGTTATACAGTGACAGACCTGTCCCCACCAGCACTGTCCCCCAGTGTTACACTGAGACAGACCTGTCCCCACCAGCACTGTAACCCAGTGTTACACAGTGACAGACCTGTCCCCACCAGCACTGCAACACAGTGTTACACAGTGAGAGACCTGGCCACACCAGCACTGTACCCCAGTGTTACACAGTGACAGACCTGTCCCCACCACTGTTACACAGTGACAGACCTGTCCCCATCAGCACTGTAACCCAGTGTTACACAGTGACAGGCCTGTCCCCACCAGCACTGTAACCCAGTGTTACACAGTGACAGGCCTGTCCCCACCAGCACAGTCCCCCAGTGTTATACAGTGACAGACCTGTCCCCACCAGCACTGTCCCCCAGTGTTACACTGAGACAGACCTGTCCCCACCAGCACTGCAACACAGTGTTACACAGTGACAGACCTGTCCCCATCAGCACTGTACCCCAGTGTTACACAGTGACAGACCTGTCCCCACCAGCACTGTAACCCAGTGTTACACAGTGACAGACCTGTCCCCAACAGTACTGTCCCGCATTGTAACACACTGACAGACCTGTCCCCACCACGGTTACACAGTGACAGACCTGTCCCCATCAGCACTGTACCCCAGTGTTACACAGTGACAGACCTGTCCCCACCACTGTTACACAGTGACAGACCTGTCCCCACCAGCACTGTCCCCCAGTGTTACACACTGACAGACCTGTCCTCACCAGCACAGTCCCCGTGTTACACAGTGACAGACCTGTCCCCACCAGCACTGTCCCCAATGTTACACACTGACAGACCTGTCCCCATCAGCACTGTAACCCAGTGTTACACAGTGACAGACCTGTCCCCAACAGTACTGTCCCGCAGTGTTACACACTGACAGACCTGTCCCCACCAGCACTGTCCCCCAATGTTACACACTGACAGACCTGTCCCCACCAGCACTGTCCCCAATGTTACACACTGACAGACCTGTCCCCATCAGCACTGTACCCCAGTGTTACACAGTGACAGACCTGTCCCCAACAGTACTGTCCCGCAGTGTTACACACTGACAGACCTGTCCCCACCACTGTTACACAGTGACAGACCTGTCCCCACCAGCACAGTAACCCAGTGTTACAGTGACAGACCTGTCCCCACCAGCACTGTCCCCCAATGTTACACAGTGACAGACCTGTCCCCACCAGCACTGTCCCCAATGTTACACACTGACAGACCTGTCCCCACCAGCACTGTAACCCAATGTTACACAGTGACAGACCTGTCCGCACCAGCACTGTAACCCAGTGTTACACAGTGACAGGCCTGTCCCCATCAGCACTGCACCCCAGTGTTACACAGTGACAGACCTGTCCCCACCAGCACTGTCCCCAATGTTACACACTGACAGACCTGTCCCCACCAGCACAGTAACCCAGTGTTACAGTGACAGACCTGTCCCCACCAGCACTGTCCCCCAGTGGTACACACTGACAGACCTGTCCCCACCAGCACTGTCCCCCAATGTTACACAGTGACAGACCTGTCCCCACCAGCACTGTCCCCAATGTTACACACTGACAGACCTGTCCCCACCAGCACTGTAACCCAATGTTACACAGTGACAGACCTGTCCGCACCAACACTGTAACCCAGTGTTACACAGTGACAGGCCTGTCCCCATCAGCACTGTACCCCAGTGTTACACAGTGACAGACCTGTCCCCACCACTGTTACACAGTGACAGACCTGTCCCCACCAGCACTGTCCCCCAGTGTTACACACTGACAGACCTGTCCTCACCAGCACAGTCCCCGTGTTACACAGTGACAGACCTGTCCCCACCACTGTTACACTGTGACAGACCTGTCCCCACCAGCACTGTCCCCCAGTGTTACACACTGACAGACCTGTCCCCACCAGCACTGTCCCCCAATGTTACACACTGACAGACCTGTCCCCACCAGCACTGTCCCCAATGTTACACACTGACAGACCTGTCCCCATCAGCACTGTACCCCAGTGTTACACAGTGACAGACCTGTCCCCAACAGTACTGTCCCGCAGTGTTACACACTGACAGACCTGTCCCCACCACTGTTACACAGTGACAGACCTGTCCCCACCAGCACTGTCCCCCAGTGTTACACAGTGACAGACCTGTCCCCACCAGCACAGTAACCCAGTGTTACACTGTGACAGACCTGTCCCCACCAGCACTGTCCCCCAGTGTTACACACTGACAGACCTGTCCCCACCAGCACTGTCCCCCAATGTTACACACTGACAGACCTGTCCCCACCAGCACTGTAACCCAATGTTACACAGTGACAGGCCTGTCCCCACCAGCACAGTCCCCCAGTGTTATACAGTGACAGACCTGTCCCCACCAGCACTGTCCCCCAATGTTACACAGTGACAGACCTGTCCCCACCAGCACTGTCCCCAATGTTACACACTGACAGACCTGTCCCCACCAGCACTGTAACCCAATGTTACACAGTGACAGACCTGTCCGCACCAGCACTGTAACCCAGTGTTACACAGTGACAGGCCTGTCCCCATCAGCACTGTACCCCAGTGTTACACAGTGACAGACCTGTCCCCACCAGCACTGTCCCCAATGTTACACACTGACAGACCTGTCCCCACCAGCACAGTAACCCAGTGTTACAGTGACAGACCTGTCCCCACCAGCACTGTCCCCCAGTGGTACACACTGACAGACCTGTCCCCACCAGCACTGTCCCCCAATGTTACACAGTGACAGACCTGTCCCCACCAGCACTGTCCCCAATGTTACACACTGACAGACCTGTCCCCACCAGCACTGTAACCCAATGTTACACAGTGACAGACCTGTCCGCACCAGCACTGTAACCCAGTGTTACACAGTGACAGGCCTGTCCCCATCAGCACTGTACCCCAGTGTTACACACTGACAGACCTGTCCCCAACAGTACTGTCCCGCAGTGTTACACACTGACAGACCTGTCCCCACCACTGTTACACAGTGACAGACCTGTCCCCACCAGCACTGTCCCCCAGTGTTACACAGTGACAGACCTGTCCCCACCAGCACAGTAACCCAGTGTTACACTGTGACAGACCTGTCCCCACCAGCACTGTCCCCCAGTGTTACACACTGACAGACCTGTCCCCACCAGCACTGTCCCCCAATGTTACACACTGACAGACCTGTCCCCACCAGCACTGTAACCCAATGTTACACAGTGACAGGCCTGTCCCCACCAGCACAGTCCCCCAGTGTTATACAGTGACAGACCTGTCCCCACCAGCACTGTCCCCCAGTGTTACACTGAGACAGACCTGTCCCCACCAGCACTGTAACCCAGTGTTACACAGTGACAGACCTGTCCCCACCAGCACTGCAACACAGTGTTACACAGTGAGAGACCTGGCCACACCAGCACTGTACCCCAGTGTTACACAGTGACAGACCTGTCCCCACCACTGTTACACAGTGACAGACCTGTCCCCATCAGCACTGTAACCCAGTGTTACACAGTGACAGGCCTGTCCCCACCAGCACTGTAACCCAGTGTTACACAGTGACAGGCCTGTCCCCACCAGCACAGTCCCCCAGTGTTATACAGTGACAGACCTGTCCCCACCAGCACTGTCCCCCAGTGTTACACTGAGACAGACCTGTCCCCACCAGCACTGCAACACAGTGTTACACAGTGACAGACCTGTCCCCATCAGCACTGTACCCCAGTGTTACACAGTGACAGACCTGTCCCCACCAGCACTGTAACCCAGTGTTACACAGTGACAGACCTGTCCCCAACAGTACTGTCCCGCAGTGTTACACACTGACAGACCTGTCCCCACCACGGTTACACAGTGACAGACCTGTCCCCATCAGCACTGTCCCCCAGTGGTACACACTGACAGACCTGTCCCCAACAGTACTGTCCCGCAGTGTTACACACTGACAGACCTGTCCCCACCAGCACTGTCCCCAATGTTACACACTGACAGACCTGTCCCCATCAGCACTGTAACCCAGTGTTACACAGTGACAGACCTGTCCCCAACAGTACTGTCCCGCAGTGTTACACACTGACAGACCTGTCCCCACCAGCACTGTCCCCCAATGTTACACACTGACAGACCTGTCCCCACCAGCACTGTCCCCAATGTTACACACTGACAGACCTGTCCCCATCAGCACTGTACCCCAGTGTTACACAGTGACAGACCTGTCCCCAACAGTACTGTCCCGCAGTGTTACACACTGACAGACCTGTCCCCACCACTGTTACACAGTGACAGACCTGTCCCCACCAGCACAGTAACCCAGTGTTACAGTGACAGACCTGTCCCCACCAGCACTGTCCCCCAATGTTACACAGTGACAGACCGGTCCCCACCAGCACTGTCCCCCATGTTACACACTGACAGACCTGTCCCCACCAGCACTGTAACCCAATGTTACAGTGACAGACCTGTCCGCACCAGCACTGTAACCCAGTGTTACACAGTGACAGACCTGTCCCCACCAGCACTGTCCCCAATGTTACACACTGACAGACCTGTCCCCACCAGCACAGTAACCCAGTGTTACAGTGACAGACCTGTCCCCACCAGCACTGTCCCCCAGTGGTACACACTGACAGACCTGTCCCCACCAGCACTGTCCCCCAATGTTACACAGTGACAGACCTGTCCCCACCAGCACTGTCCCCAATGTTACACACTGACAGACCTGTCCCCACCAGCACTGTAACCCAATGTTACACAGTGACAGACCTGTCCGCACCAACACTGTAACCCAGTGTTACACAGTGACAGGCCTGTCCCCATCAGCACTGTACCCCAGTGTTACACAGTGACAGACCTGTCCCCAACAGTACTGTCCCGCAGTGTTACACACTGACAGACCTGTCCCCACCACTGTTACACAGTGACAGACCTGTCCCCACCAGCACAGTAACCCAGTGTTACACAGTGACAGACCTGTCCCCAACAGTACTGTCCTGCAGTGTTACACACTGACAGACCTGTCCCCAACAGTACTGTCCCGCAGTGTTACACACTGACAGACCTGTCCCCACCACTGTTACACAGTGACAGACCTGTCCCCACCAGCACTGTCCCCCAGTGTTACACAGTGACAGACCTGTCCCCACCAGCACAGTAACCCAGTGTTACACTGTGACAGACCTGTCCCCACCAGCACTGTCCCCCAGTGTTACACACTGACAGACCTGTCCCCACCAGCACTGTCCCCCAATGTTACACACTGACAGACCTGTCCCCACCAGCACTGTAACCCAATGTTACACAGTGACAGGCCTGTCCCCACCAGCACAGTCCCCCAGTGTTATACAGTGACAGACCTGTCCCCACCAGCACTGTCCCCCAGTGTTACACTGAGACAGACCTGTCCCCACCAGCACTGTAACCCAGTGTTACACAGTGACAGACCTGTCCCCACCAGCACTGCAACACAGTGTTACACAGTGAGAGACCTGGCCACACCAGCACTGTACCCCAGTGTTACACAGTGACAGACCTGTCCCCACCACTGTTACACAGTGACAGACCTGTCCCCATCAGCACTGTAACCCAGTGTTACACAGTGACAGGCCTGTCCCCACCAGCACTGTAACCCAGTGTTACACAGTGACAGGCCTGTCCCCACCAGCACAGTCCCCCAGTGTTATACAGTGACAGACCTGTCCCCACCAGCACTGTCCCCCAGTGTTACACTGAGACAGACCTGTCCCCACCAGCACTGCAACACAGTGTTACACAGTGACAGACCTGTCCCCATCAGCACTGTACCCCAGTGTTACACAGTGACAGACCTGTCCCCACCAGCACTGTAACCCAGTGTTACACAGTGACAGACCTGTCCCCAACAGTACTGTCCCGCAGTGTTACACACTGACAGACCTGTCCCCACCACGGTTACACACTGACAGACCTGTCCCCACCAGCACTGTAACCCAGTGTTACACAGTGACAGACCTGTCCCCACCAGCACTGTAACCCAGTGTTACACAGTGACAGACCTGTCCCCACCAGCACTGTAACCCAGTGTTACACAGAGACAGACCTGTCCCTACCAGCACTGTCCCCCAGTGTTACACAGTGACAGACCTGTCCCGATCAGCACTGTACCCCAGTGTTACACAGTGACAGACCTGTCCCCATCAGCACTGTACCCCAGTGTTACACAGTGACAGACCTGTCCCCAACAGTACTGTCCCGCAGTGTTACACACTGACAGACCTGTCCCCACCAGCACTGTCCCCCAGTGTTACAGTGACAGACCTGTCCCCACCAGCACTGTCCCCCAGTGTTACACAGTGACAGACCTGTCCCCACCAGCACCGTAACCCAATGTTACACAGTGACAGACCTGTCCCCACCAGCACAGTCCCCCAGTGTTCCACAGTGACAGACCTGTCCGCACCAGCACTGTAACCCAGTGTTACACAGTGACAGACCTGTCCCCACCAGCACTCTCCCCCAGTGTTACACAGTGACAGACCTGTCCCCATCAGCACTGTAACCCAGTGTTACACAGTGACAGACCTGTCCCCAACAGTACTGTCCCGCAGTGTTACACACTGACAGACCTGTCTCTACCACTGTTACAGTGACAGACCTGTCCCCACCAGCACTGTCCCCCAGTGTTACACAGTGACAGACGTGTCTCCACCAGCACTGTAACCCAGTGTTACACAGTGAAAGACCTGTTCCCACCAGCACTGTAACCCAGTGTTACACAGTGACAGACCTGTCCGCACCAGCACTGTATCCCAGTGTTACACAGTGACAGATCTGTCCCCACTAGCACTGTCCCCCAGTGTTCCACAGCGACAGACCTGTCCCCAACAGCACTGTCCCGCAGTGTTACACAGTGACAGACCTGTCCCTACCAGCACTGTCGCCCAGTGTTACACACTGACAGACCTGTCCCCACCAGCACTGTAACCCAGTGTTACACAGTGACAGACCTGTCCCCACCAGCACTGTCCCCCAGTGTTACACAGTGACAGACCTGTCCCCACCAGCACTGTCCCCCAGTGTTACACAGTGACAGACCTGTCCCCACCAGCACTGTCCCCCAGTGTTACACAGTGACAGACCTGTCCCCACCAGCACTGTCCCCCAGTGTTACACAGTGACAGACCTGTCCCCACCAGCACTGTAACCCAGTGTTACACAGGGACAGACCGGTCCCCACCAGCACTGTAAGCCAGTGTTACAGTGACACACCTGTCCCCACCAGCACTGTAAGCCAGTGTTACACAATGAAAAACCGGTCCCCACCAGCACCGTAACCCAGTGTTACACTGAGACAGACCTGTCTCCACCAGCACCGTAACCCAGTGTTCCACAGCGACAGACCTGTCCCCACCAGCACTGTAACCCAGTGTTACACAGTGACAGACCTGTCCCCACCAGCACTGTAACCCAGTGTTACACAGTGACAGACCTATCCCCACCAGCACTGTAACCCAGTGTTACACAGTGACAGACCTGTCCTCATCAGCACTGTCCCCCAGTGTGACACAGTGACAGACCTGTCCCCACCAGCAGTGTCTTGTAGTGAGGGACCAGTACACAGGAGCATGCTGCCGTACGTATCTCCAATTTGTTTTCACCCCGTGGTAGCTGTTTGCGTTGATGGTATCTGGATGTTTTACTGCCGGGTACTTTTCAGAATTTGAATTGAAAATCTTCACGGCCCCTTTGCTGCAGTGTTGTGGAACTTTACACAGCATACTGTCATTAAGAAAAGGCATTGGACGTTAGAGATAAGCCGTGTCTCTGACACACAGTTTTCAAAGACAGCCTTGTTGTGCCTGTTTGATGGTCTCTCTCTCGTTCCGTGCCTCAATGGAATAAAGCCCAATTTACCCCAGAGTGCATTTGCTGATAGCATTCCACCACACACCGACAAAACTGCAATTCCAACTGATTCACTGAACGGTTACAGTGTACAAAGCGACTGTTCGGCCCGTCACATTCACGTTGACAGTTGTGCTCTGCTTGCTCGCTAACCCACTGTGGTTACTGGCACCGGCAACTCGTCTGTTGTAAAACTCTGCGCCTCCTTTTGTAACCCTTCCTTAGCCAACCCCCTCACCCAGGGCTCTGTCACCCCCTTTGACAGGATCAGCCCCAACAGGATGACTGCACACCTACAACACGGGGTCCGAAATAAAAGGAGAACAAAAAAAATCCAGATGCCGGAGGAACCCAGCAGCTGGTGTGTGGCCAATTAACAACATCCTCAGACTGACACTGATCTCGAAACTTTCCCTCTGCGTCTCTCTCTCTCTGTCTGTCTCACGCTGCACTGATTTGTAAAGCCAGCAGCATATTCACAATTCACCGGTAACACCGTGAGCCAAAATATCGTGTTCCCTGACCAACCACAGCAGAACAGTTCTGGACTGGCATTTTAGGAATTGTGGGTCCAAAGGTGTGGTGCTGGAAAAGCACTGCCCATCAGGCAGCATCCAAGGAACAGGAGAGTCGACGTTTCAGCCCTTCATTATCCTGCGTTTTTAAAGCACCACACGTTTTTGACTCTGATCGCCAGCGTCTGCAGTCCTCACTTCCTCCTAGTTTTAGGAAAGGTGCCCACAATCGTATACTGATGGCTACCCTGGCCCACAGCTGTGAGGAGTCTCACCTTTGGGTGGGAACATCGCGGGGTTGGCACCTACTCCCAGGGCCCAAGAACCAGACGCGCAAAGCTGACTCACTGGCCCAGCTCCGAGGGACGGTGCCACCTTTCAGATGGGATGTTAAACCGACAGCGACCACCTCACCCCACCCCCCCCCTCAGGTGATTGCCTGGTTGTCATTTCACTCAGGGAATCATAGAATCACAGAATCCATGCAGTATGGAAACAGGCCATTTGGCCCAACACCACACCATGGACCCATTCCCCACCCTATTGCTCTACCTCTGACTAATGTACCTAACCTACACATCCCTGAATGCTATGGGGCAATTGAGCATGGCCAATCCACCCTAACATCTTTGGACTGTGGGAGGAAACAGGGTGGCACGGTGGCACAGTGGTTAGCACTGCTGCCTCACAGCGCCAGAGACCCGGGTTCAATTCCCGCCTCAGGCGACTGACTGTGTGGAGTTTGCACATTCTCCCCCCTGTCTGTGTGGGTTTCCTCCGGGTGCTCCGGTTTCCTCCCACAGTCCAAAGATGTGCAGGTCAGGTGAATTGGCCCATGCTAAATTGCCCGTAGTGTTAGGTAAGGGGTAGATGTAGGGGTATGGGTGGGTTGCGCTTCGGCGGGGCGGTGTGGACTTGTTTCCACACTGTAATTAATCTAATCTAAAAAAAACTGGAGCACCCTGAGGAAACCCACGCAGACACGGGGAGAATGTGCAAACTCCACACAGACAGTCACCTGAGGGTGAAATCGAACCCAGGTCTCTGGCGCCATGATGCAGCAGTCCTAACCACTGTGCCACCCTGGTAAGGGTGGTCCCTCCAGAACCCTGTGCCAACACACAGTGATTTAAAAGGGACCTAAGGGGCTGCTATTTCACACAGAGGGTGGTACGTGTATGGAATGAGCTGCCAGAGGAAGTGGTGGAGGCTGGTACAATTGCAATATCGAAAAGGCATCTGGATGGGTATATGAATAGGAAGGGTTTGGAGGGATATGGGCCGGGTGCTGGCAGGTGGGACTAGACTAATTTAGGATATGTGGTCGGCATGGACAGGTTGGACTGAAGGGTCTGTTTCCATGCTGCACATAAGACCAGAAGGCATAGGAATGGAAGTAAAGCCATTCGGTCCATCGAGTCCACTCCGCCATTCAATCATGGCTGATGGGCATTTCAACATGACTCTACTCCAACCTATCTAATCTTTCCTCACCACCCCCAGCCCAGGAAGCATCCTGGTAAATCTATTCTGCACCTTCTCTCCTCTCTCTCTCAAACTCTCTCAAACTCTCTCAAACTCTCTCAAACTCTATTTGCCACTGCTTTGCCCACCCAGTCAATCTTTGTGTGATCTGCAAACCTCTTGAACATAGCCCCACGTTTAATTCCAAGTCATTGAAGTACACCACCAATGCCAAGGAACCCAGCACCAAGCCTAGCAGAACCCCATTGGAAACTGACTTCCAGCCACAGAAACATCCCTCGATGGTCACCCTTCGCTTCCTGCTGCTCAGCCAATTCTGGATCCGATGGGTCACCTTACCTTCAATCCCCTCAGCTTTTACTTTCTTGACCAGTCTGCTATCAGGGGCCTTATTCTTGCTGAAGCCCACGTACAGCACAAATGCACCACCTTCCCAATGCTCCTGGTCACCTCCTCATCTCATTTGTTAAGCGCAACATTCCCTCAGCAAATCCGTGCAGACTATCCCTGATTGATCCCCATGCCTCCGATCTGTCATTCAGAATTCTTTCTTACATTTTCCCCACCATCCTGCAGCTAAACTGACTGGCCTGTAATTTCCTGATCCGACCCTTTTGTTGGATCAACCAGGTTTCTAGATATCTTTCACCTCAACTCTGACCAGAGAGGGCATAAGTTTAGGATGAGAGGGGCACGATATAAAAGGGACCTAAGGGGCAACATTTTCACACAGTGGGTGGTGTGTGTATGGAATGAGCTGCCAGAGGAAGTGGTGGAGGTTTGTACAATTACAAGATCTAAAAGGCATTTGGATGGGTATATGAATAGGAAGGGTTTGGAGGGATATGGGCCAGGTGCTGGCAGGTGGGACTAGATTGTGTTGGGATATTTGGTCGGCATGGACGGGTTGGACCGAAGGGTCTGTTTCCGTGCCGCAGGTCTCTACGACTCCTGGAGAGGCCTCACCAATGTCCTGTACAGCCTCAGCATGACGTCCCAACTCCTGTGCTCAAAGGACCGAGTGAGGGTGCCTATCGCCACCTTCATCACCCTGTCTGCATGTGATGCAAACCTCAAAGAATGATGCACCAGAACAACCACCCTACCCCCCACTCTCCCCTCTCCCCCCCCTACTCTCCCCTCCTCCCCTCTCCCCCTTCCCCCACCCACTCCCCACTCCCTCCTCCCCTCCCCTCCTCCCCCCACCCACTCCCACCTCCCTCCTCCCCCCACCCCCACTCCCCACTCCCTCCTCCCCTCTCCCCCTTCCCCCACCCACTCCCCACTCCCCTCCTCCCCCCACCCACTCCCTCCCTCCTCCCCCCACCCACTCCCTCCCCCCCCCACCCACTCCCTCCCTCCTCCCCCCACCCACTCCCCCCTCCCTCCCTCCCTCCTCCCCCCACCCACTCCCCCCTCCCTCCCTCCCTCCTCCCCCCACCCACTCCCCCCTCCCTCCCTCCCTCCTCCCCCCACCCACTCCCCCCTCCCTCCCTCCTCCCCCCACCCACTCCCCCCTCCCTCCCTCCTCCCCCCACCCCCTCCCTCCTCCCTCCCTCCACCCCCTCCCTCCTCCCTCCACCCCCTCCCTCCTCCCCCTACCCACTCCCCCCTCCCCCCACCCACTCCCCCCTCCCCCCACCCACTCCCTCCTCCCTCCTCCCCCCACCCACTCCCTCCTCCCCCCACTCCCCACTCCCCACTCCCTCCTCCCACTCCCTCCTCCCTCCTCCCACTCCCTACTCCCTCCCCAGGACTCTGTGCTCTGCAGCACCATCCCTTTGTTATGCTTAGTGTTTGCAAAACGCCTTGTTTGTCCACCCCATGAGTGGTAAGAGTCCATTAATCATCAGCACTGATAAAATGCAAAAAGGTTACCCCCCACCTGTGTGTCCCCTGCACAGGGGGCAGCTCTGCCTCTCACGTTGTCACTCAAAGGAAATGAAAGGGTAAGCCCCGCGCATGCGCGGCCCCCTCGATCCGGGGCGCCTGCCGATGACGTCACCCAGCCACCCGATAGACCACTTTCACGATGACGTCACTCGACGTCACGGGTCATCCGGCTCCACCCCCTGCCCGTCCAGCTCGGGCCCCGGGTGACACCTCAAGACGACGCGACAAGAAAAGGAAACTGCGGGTGATGGAAATCAAAGGGGAGAGGGGAGCAAAAGCGAAATATTGCTGGAATGTCAGAGCCATCACTCGCTCGGCCGAGGTTCCACACCGGCAGTGCAAAACAAAACTCCCCCCCACCCCACCCCCAGAAAGTTCCAGTGTCATGTGTTAAAAGTACAACAGAAACTGGTGTTTTCACTCGCTTGTGTTATCTACGACTCCCATACCCAAATCTTTTGTCGCCCCTGTTCGTAAATGTATCCAGGATGAGCCCCCAAATATTGTCACAGTGCACTGGCAACCAAGCCCCACTATTCCCGGAGGTGTCACAAACATTATAGATACTAAAATAAATACTTAAAACTTCCCCATTAGCTTGACTGTCAGACGCAGGCTGGTAGAAAGCATGGGATCATGCTTAGCCATTGAACGATGGATTTATGGGCGGCACGGTGGCACAGCAGTTAGAACTGCTACCTGCCAGCGCCAGAGACTGTCCCACCTCAGGTGACTCTCTGTGTGGAGTTTGCACATTCTCCCCGTGTCTGCGTGGGTTTCCTCCGGGTGCCTTGGGTTCCTCCCACAGTCCAAAAATGTGCAGGTCAGGTCAGGCCATGCTAAATTGCCCGTAGTGTTAGATGAAGGGGTAAATGTCGGGGAATGGGTCTGGGTGGGTTGCTCTTCGGCAGGTCGGTGTGGACTTGTTGGACTGAAAGGCCTGTTTCCCCACTGTAAGTAATCTAAGAAATGACATGATGGGCTGACTGGCCTAATTCTGCTCCTATATCTTATGGAAAACTGTATTTAACAAGAATTACTACTTATTAAGTAATATAGGTAAATAGTTATAAACCATCCATATAACGCTATAAATTGAAATGCTAATTCCCAGATAAACTCCCCTTACATATGTGCTTACATGTAGACACATACACAACTGGAAAATTAGATTATGGCCAAAGAGAAAGGGAGACTATTCCCATTCATTAATGAGATGACCCTTCTGCTGGACAGAATATTTATTTTCAGTCATCTTTCTCCGATGCTTCCACTGGTACACAACAGACACAAGGGGACCGGTTAGCTTATAAACTGTCTCTGAAGTATCAATTAAAAGTCACAGTTTCTAACAACTGCTGAAGGAAAGAGGAGCTGGATTACTTCAAGTTTAACAAAAATGGAAGAACTGCGGAAGTCTGAAACAAAAACAGAAGTTGCCGCAGAAACTCAGGTCTGTGGAGAGAGAAACAGAGTGAACATTTTGGGTACAATGAGCT